>NC_091320.1:12268873-12358873 GCF_038502225.1 Cherax quadricarinatus
TTTATCTTTTTTTTCTTATCCAAATCACTCATTAATAACTTTATTACTGCACTACGGCTATCACTGACCAGATATTTGCACTGTTTTTCTGATTAAGGTCACAACCTTGACCTCTTGTTAGTAACTTTTTCTTTGTGATTTGTGTCCACACTGCTGCCTACAACACTTACCAACCCCGCTGCCCCGTACACAGGATTCCAGTAAAAAAAACTCACAAACAAATTTAAATTGTAATTTTTTTTATCTTATCACAATTTTCATACTCTGATAATCTTGTTAGACTCTCGTAGGTATGTGCACTGATTCCATCACATACAATGACCATTAACAATATCCTTGACCGCAACCAGAACACTAAATGTTGGGAACACTGTTTTAAGGATACTGCCTGTGTGTGTGTTTGTGTGTTAGACAAACATCTTACGTCGTTCAATATAACCTGACAAGCTGGAATACTGAACTGCCCGAAATACTGATTTGTCCTGACTGATTTGGATAGTTAATTGAGCAGGTCAGAGGTTAGTACATCAAGAAGCCCGGTGACCTGACCTCTAGAGTGAACTAATCTGTATTTAACTCGAGGCTATCCTCTTCTGCAGATGGATCTTTGGGTCAGCTGGTTCAGCAGTCGTCGCGGTTCACAGGACTCAACCAACATGGTTATGTCTTCAGAGACGATTTTGAGGACCACAAACTCAACGACGACATCTGGTAAGTCCTTGTGTCGTCCTCTGTGTGCTACCACTGGAGACGATTGTCTGTGGATGACATTTGGTAAGTCTATCAATAAGTTTTTTCAACATTAGCTAAGTCTTACAACTAACCCAGAGAGCAAGATTTAGGCGACGTTTCGGTCCTTCCTGGACTATTATCAGTCCTTAACTGAAAGAGAAAAACACCGATTATGTCAGGTGAAATGGTGAGAACAGCGTCACAAAACTAGTGGGAAAAAAATTATGGGTTAGTTTTGAAGTGTTTTAGCCATAGTATAGCGACTTATTGTATGAGGTAAAACGGAGAATAAAAGTCACAATAATATGTAACAAAAACAGCATATAATGGGTTTCCCATGTTTCTTGCCTCTAATAACAAAGGCTCGTAAGTAGTAATTCAGGTATACACAGTTACATTGATCATCGTACATAGCAGCATATGTGTAGAGAACCTAGGATGATCCAAAAAAATCAGACAGTGAATTATTTCCACTGGGATCCTTTTGATAATTATTATTTATATATAAAAGTTAAAAACAGGTAAGATCACTCTCCTCTTTTTCTGTAGCCTTATTTAGAGGTACATTTTAGCTCTCTTCTTGAACTGGCTTGAACATGGCTTTGACATGTGCAGGCAGTCTATTTCACTCTTTTATTGCTGAACAGAAAAATGTCTTTGAAGCCTGACCACTAACTCGAAAGTTGTTTTCCCTTCCTTTAGTTCTGTAATTGCATTGGTTCCCAGCCTAAACAAAACTGGCAATAAAATATTACGACATTGGTTGTGAGCAATTTTTAACGTAATTTAGCTTTAGTTAGTTTACTCTGTCTTCAACATTTAGCATGTCCAGTTGTTGTAATTCATTCTGCCCTTGATGTTCTCTTGAGCTCAGGTCCAGGATGAATCTCACCACAAGGATTTAAGGGGTACGTCATTTCTCCATTTTTCTAATAAAATTATATTTTTCCCCTATAATCTACCTTGTCTATAATTACTATTGCATTTGCTTTGTCTCCTTTCGTAACGTGAAGTCCAGGATCTTTCCTTAATTCATGGTATAACTTAATAAATCTTTGTTAAATTATACCATGAATTAAGGAAAGCTCCTGGACTTCACCTTAGGAAAGCAGACAAAGCAAATATGATAGTAATTATGAACAGGGTAGATTATTCGGGAAAATAAATATGATATTAGGAGACAGGGAAACTCACTCGCCTCTTAATTTGTTCTGTAGGTTAAAAACATGTGAGCTAACTTGCTAGAAAATGAAAATGGTTTTGAAATCCGAGAAGTTGAAGAATGTGACCAGATGTTACACAAGTGTCACACCCTTTAACTTGCTATATACTGTGGTGGTAACTACGTTGACAGCTTGGTGTTAGTGTGATCATTGTGTGGTGACAGTGAGGTGATACCTATGATGTTGCCCTGACAGGAGTGAGGTGCGTGGGGGATCTGTGGGTCGTGGTGCAGGCAAGATCATCCATGGGTCAGCTTTGACCTTCACAACCCCTGACGCTGCAGTACACACACACGCCATGGACCTCTCCAGGGGTCAGTAGTTAACACTTCTACCTTTAATCTGTAACGTTATTCCACCTTTAAACTCACTTTATCGATTATTTTTTTAATTGATAATTAAATTTCTTTGAAGTTTGTATTAGATAATAGATATTAGAACAGAAGAGGCTGTCTACATATTCTATTTCACTAATTTGTATCATAATAATTTCCCGTCAAAGCATAATTTTTGGAGACTAACACATCCCAAGATGCTCTCTAGGCAACCTTGGTTGATTAATAATTATCATTTTTACACTTTTCTAAATATTCAAATAAGTTTTTCATAAATAAAAATGTCTGGACTTCGATTTTTACAAAGGTTCGACATTTAATGATACTATTTACATAAAATTTAGTTATCTCATGCCTAGGATTCCTATGTTCCACAAATATGTTAAATCAAACACGCAGCAAGCATATATAAACCAGTATGAACAACCACAGCACGACAGCTGCAGTTCGCCCTGGGTACCGGAAACTGCCCGGGAGAGATGAAAGTCGAGCTGGTATATGGAAGAGTCTCTCACGATGGCCAAGCTAAGCTCCTGGCTCCACAAGACCAATCCCAGCTCCTAACCTCTGAAGATCAGGCCCAGTTTCTGGTCTCTCCTAAGAAATACCACACCCACGGGCCAGTAGTGAGTGCTTATGTCGGTGAGAGCGGCAGTGGTCTGGGACCTGACTGGGACAACAACACTATTGCGAACTTGACAAGTGACGATGGATGGGGCAGTGGAGAGACAGACAATTCTACACTGGATGACGTAGGGTACCTATCTGACCAGCCCGCCGAGGGTGCTCCTGCAGAACTTCTGTTGGGGGCTGACTGCTCGTCGTGGGAGCCAGTGCACGTCTTCAGGTAACTACTGAGAGTAAAGTTGCTTTCCTGTGGGTATGTGAGAGACTCTTCCAGTGAGTTTTGGGCTGTCACTTCTTCAGGGTATGAATTCCACTCTTATGCTCATAATATTATTGTTAATAATAATATTAATAATAATAATAATAATAATAATATTATTATTATTATTATTATTATTATTATTATTATTATTATTATTATTATTATTAAAGCTAAGCCCTTAAACCCAGAGGGGTTCAACAGAGCTTCGCTTTGGTTCATAAATTTGAGAGTCATGGGTAGTCTCTCTCCGTTGTCAAAGAATAATTTTCTCTCATAATAAGACTAAAATTTAATTAGTATAGGAAAGAAAATATGCCTATAATGAAAAACAAACATCAGTTACATTTAAATATTAGTTATTTTTCATTATAAACAATTATTACACAATTAAAACTAGTTTTGAATATAATATGAATATTGCTTTTGGGTTATGCAAACTGGATTCATTTATAATTCATCGACACCATGCCCAGCCCTTCTAGGGCAGGGTAGGTGCCTGAGCCCTTCTAGGGCAGGGTAGGTGCCTGAGCCCTTCTAGGGGAGGGTAGGTGCCTGAGCTCTTCTAGGGCAGGGTAGGTGCCTAAGCCCTTCTAGGGCAGGGTAGGTGCCTGAGCCCTTCTAGGGGAGGGTAGGTGCCTGAGCCCTTCTAGGGCAGGGTAGGTACCTGAGCCCTTCTAGGGCAGGGTAGGTGCCTGAGCCCTTCTAGGGAAGGGTAGGTGCCTGAGCCCTTCTAGGGCAGGGTAGGTGCCTGAGCCCTTCTAGAGCAGGGTAGGTGCCTGAGCCCGAGCCTTTAGCTCATAAGATTGTCATTCCCATTTGCCCCCTTGGGGCGGGGATGGTAGACCAGAGAGGCCTAGCTTGTGGCTAGGCCTGGGGACAGTTGGTCCCAAAGATGAGGAGGTACTTGTGCCTCCTCCCATGGGAGACTTAGGTCTCAGACACTCCCGAAAGAGGGAGCCAAGGCCGGGCCACCACTTGGGAAAGGCCCGGGCCACCACTTGGGAAAGGCCCGGGCCACCACTTGGGAAAGGCCCGGGCCGCCACTTGGGAAAGGCCCGGGCCGCCACTTGGGAAAGGCCCGGGCCACCACTTGGGAAAGGCCCGGGCCACCACTTGGGAAAGGCCCGGGCCACCACTTGGGAAAGGCCCGGGCCACCACTTGGGAAAGGCCCGGGCCACCATTTGGGAAAGGCCCGGGCTGCCACTTGGGAAAGGCCCGGGCCGCCACTTGGTAATGGCCCGGGCCGCCACTTGGGAAAGGCCCGGGCCACCACTTGGGAAAGGCCCGGGCCGCCACTTGGGAAAGGCCCGGGCCACCACTTGGGAAAGGCCCGACCCACCACTTGGGAAAGGCCCGGGCCACCACTTGGGAAAGGCCCGGGCCACCACTTGGGAAAGGCCCGGGCTGCCACTTGGGAAAGGCCCGGGCCACCACTTGGGAAAGGCCCGGGCCACCACTTGGGAAAGGCCCGGGCCACCACTTGGGAAAGGCCCGGGCCGCCACTTGGGAAAGGCCCGGGCCACCACTTGGGAAAGGCCCGGGCCACCACTTGGGAAAGGCCCGGGCCACCACTTGGGAAAGGCCCGGGCTGCCACTTGGGAAAGGCCCGGGCCACCACTTGGGAAAGGCCCGGGCCACCACTTGGGAAAGGCCCGGGCCACCACTTGGGAAAGGCCCGGGCCACCACTTGGGAAAGGCCCGGGCCACCACTTGGGAAAGGCCCGGGCCACCACTTGCGAAAGGCCCGGGCTGCCACTTGGGAAAGGCCCGGGCCACCACTTGGGAAAGGCCCGGGCCACCACTTGGGAAAGGCCCGGGCCACCACTTGGGAAAGGCCCGGACCGCCACTTGGGAAAGGCCCGGGCCACCACTTGGGAAAGGCCCGGGCCGCCACTTGGGAAAGGCCCGGGCCACCACTTGGGAAAGGCCCGGGCTGCCACTTGGGAAAGGCCCGGGCCAACACTTGGGAAAGGCCCAGGCCACCACTTGGGAAAGGCCCGGGCCACCACTTGGGAAAGGCCCGGGCCGCCACTTGGGAAAGGCCCGGGCCACCACTTGGGAAAGGCCCGGGCCGCCACTTGGGAAAGGCCCGGGCCACCACTTGGGAAAGGCCCGGGCCGCCACTTGGGAAAGGCCCGGGCCACCACTTGGGAAAGGCCCGGGCCGCCACTTGGGAAAGGCCCGGGCCACCACTTGGGAAAGGCCCGGGCTGCCACTTGGGAAAGGCCCGGGCCGCCACTGGGGAAAGGCCCGGGCCACCACTTGGGAAAGGCCCGGGCCGCCACTTGGGAAAGGCCCGGGCCACCACTTGGGAAAGGCCCGGGCTGCCACTTGGGAAAGGCCCGGGCCACCACTTGGGAAAGGCCCGGGCCACCACTTTGGAAAGGCCCGGGCCACCACTTGGGAAAGGCCCGGGCCGCCACTTGGGAAAGGCCCGGGCCACCACTTGGGAAAGGCCCGGGCCACCACTTGGGAAAGGCCCGGGCCACCACTTGGGAAAGGCCCGGGCTGCCACTTGGGAAAGGCACGGGCCACAACTTGGGAAAGGCCCGGGCCACCACTTGGGAAAGGCCCGGGCCACCACTTGGGAAAGGCCCGGGCCACCACTTGGGAAAGGCCCGGGCCACCACTTGGGAAAGGCCCGGGCCACCACTTGGGAAACCCGGGGCCACCACTTGGGAAAGCCCCGGGCTGCCACTTGGGAAAGGCCCGGGCCACCACTTGGGAAAGGCCCGGGCCACCACTTGGGAAAGGCCCGGGCCACCACTTCGGAAAGGCCCGGGCCGCCACTTGGGAAAGGCCCGGGCCACCACTTGGGAAAGGCCCGGGCCGACCACTTGGGAAAGGCCCGGGCCACCACTTGGGAAAGGCCCGGGCCACCACTTGGGAAAGGCCCGGGCTGCCACTTGGGAAAGGCCCGGGCCACCACTTGGGAAAGGCCCGGGCCACCACTTGGGAAAGGCCCGGGCCACCACTTGGGAAAGGCCCGGGCCGCCACTTGGGAAAGGCCCGGGCCACCACTTGGGAAAGGCCCAGGCCACCACTTGGGAAAGGCCCGGGCCACCACTTGGGAAAGGCCCGGGCCGCCACTTGGGAAAGGCCCGGGCCACCACTTGGGAAAGGCCCGGGCCGCCACTTGGGAAAGGCCCGGGCCACCACTTGGGAAAGGCCCGGGCCACCACTTTGGAAAGGCCCGGGCCACCACTTGGGAAAGGCCCGGGCCCCCACTTGGGAAAGGCCCAGGCCACCACTTGGGAAAGGCCCGGGCCACCACTTGGGAAAGGCCCGGGCCACCACTTGGGAAAGGCCCGGGCAACCACTTGGGAAAGGCCCGGGCTGCCACTTGGGAAAGGCCCGGGCCACCACTTGGGAAAGGCCCGGGCCACCACTTGGGAAAGGCCCGGGCCACCACTTGGGAAAGGCCCGGGCCGACCACTTGGGAAAGGCCCGGGCCACCACTTGGGAAAGGCCCGGGCCGACCACTTGGGAAAGGCCCGGGCCACCACTTGGGAAAGGCCCGGGCCACCACTTGGGAAAGGCCCGGGCTGCCACTTGGGAGAAAGGCCCGGGCCACCACTTGGGAAAGGCCCGGGCCACCACTTGGGAAAGGCCCGGGCCACCACTTGGGAAAGGCCCGGGCCGCCACTTGGGAAAGGCCCGGGCTGCCACTTGGGAAAGGCCCGGGCCACCACTTGGGAAAGGCCCGGGCCACCACTTGGGAAAGGCCCGGGCTGCCACTTGGGAAAGGCCCGGGCCACCACTTGGGAAAGGCCCGGGCCACCACTTGGGAAAGGCCCGGGCCGCCACTTGGAAAAGGCCCGGGCTGCCACTTGGGAAAGGCCTGGGCCACCACTTGGGAAAGGCCCGGGCCGCCACTTGGGAAAGGCCCGGGCCACCACTTGGGAAAGGCCCGGGCCGCCACTTGGGAAAGGCCCGGGCTGCCACTTGGGAAAGGCCCGGGCTGCCACTTGGGAAAGGCCCGGGCCGCCACTTGGGAAAGGCCCGGGCCGCCACTTGGGAAAGGCCCGGGCTGCCACTTGGGAAAGGCCCCGGCCGCCACTTGGGAAAGGCCCGGGCCGCCACTTGGGAAAGGCCCGGGCCACCACTTGGGAAAGGCCCGGGCCGCCACTTGGGAAAGGCCCGGGCTGCCACTTGGGAAAGGCCCGGGCTGCCACTTGGGAAAGGCCCGGGCCGCCACTTGGGAAAGGCCCGGGCCGCCACTTGGGAAAGGCCCGGGCTGCCACTTGGGAAAGGCCCGGGCCGCCACTTGGGAAAGGCCCGGGCCGCCACTTGGGAAAGGCCCGGGGCACCACTTGGGAAAGGCCCGGGCTGCCACTTGGGAAAGGCCCGGGCTGCCACTTGGGAAAGGCCCGGGCCGCCACTTGGGAAAGGCCCGGGCTGCCACTTGGGAAAGGCCCGGGCCGCCACTTGGGAAAGGCCCGGGCCGCCACTTGGGAAAGGCCCGGGCCACCACTTGGGAAAGGCCCGGGCTGCCACTTGGGAAAGGCCCGGGCCACCACTTGGGAAAGGCCCGGGCCGCCCCGTTGGGAAAGGCCCGGGCCACCACTTACAAAAGCCACTTTGGAAAGGCCCGGGCTACCACTTGGGAAAGGCCCGGGCCACCACTTGGGAAAGGCCCGGGCTGCCACTTGGGAAAGGCCCGGGCCACCACTTGGGAAAGGCCCGGGCCGCCACTTGGGAAAGGCCCGGGCCGCCACTTGGGAAAGGCCCGGGCCACCACTTGGGAAAGGCCCGGGCCACCACTTGGGAAAGGCCCGGGCCGCCACTTGGGAAAGGCCCGGGCCGCCACTTGGGAACGGCCCGGGCCGCCACTTGGGAAAGGCCCGGGCCGCCACTTGGGAAAGGCCCGGGGCACCACTTGGGAAAGGCCCGGGCTGCCACTTGGGAAAGGCCCGGGCCCACTTGGGAAAGGCCCGGGCCGCCACTTGGGAAAGGCCCGGGCTGCCACTTGGGAAAGGCCCGGGCCGCCACTTGGGAAAGGCCCGGGCCGCCACTTGGGAAAGGCCCGGGCCCCCACTTGGGAAAGGCCCGGGCGGCCACTTGGGAAAGGCCCGGGCCCCCACTTGGGAAAGGCCCGGGCCGCCACTTGGGAAAGGCCCGGGCCGCCACTTTGGAAAGGCCCGGGCTACCACTTGGGAAAGGCCCGGGCCACCACTTGGGAAAGGCCCGGGCTGCCACTTGGGAAAGGCCCGGGCCACCACTTGGGAAAGGCCCGGCCCGCCACTTGGGAAAGGCCCGGGCCGCCACTTGGGAAAGGCCCGGGCCACCACTTGGGAAAGGCCCGGGCCACCACTTGGGAAAGGCCCGGGCCGCCACTTGGGAAAGGCCCGGGCCGCCACTTGGGAAAGGCCCGGGCCGCCACTTGGGAATGGCCCGGGCCACCACTTGGGAAAGGCCCGGGCCACCACTTGGGAAAGGCCCGGGCCGCCACTTGGGAAAGGCCCGGGCCGCCACTTGGGAAAGGCCCGGGCCGCCACTTGGGAAAGGCCCGGGCCACCACTTGGGAAAGGCCCGGGCCGCCACTTGGGAAAGGCCCGGGCCACCACTTGGGAAAGGCCCGGGCCGCCACTTGGGAAAGGCCCGGGCCGCCACTTGGGAAAGGCCCGGGCCACCACTTGGGAAAGGCCCGGGCCGCCACTTGGGAAAGGCCCGGGCCGCCACTTGGGAAAGGCCCGGGCCACCACTTGGGAAAGGCCCGGGCCACCACTTGGGAAAGGCCCGGGCCACCACTTGGGAAAGGCCCGGGCCACCACTTGGGAAAGGACCGCGCCGCCACTTGGGGAAGGGGCCGCCACTTGGGAAAGGCCCGGGCCGCCACTTGGGAAAGGCCCGGGCTGCCACTTGGGAAAGGCCCGGGCCACCACTTGGGAAAGGCCCGGGCCACCACTTGGGAAAGGCCCGGGCCACCACTTGGGAAAGGCCCGGGCCGCCACTTGGGAAAGGCCCGGGCCGCCACTTGGGAAAGGCCCGGGCCACCACTTGGGAAAGGCCCGGGCCACCACTTGGGAAAGGCCCGGGCCACCACTTGGGAAAGGCCCGGGCCACCACTTGGGAAAGGCCCGGGCCACCACTTGGGAAAGGCCGGGGCCACCACTTGGGAAAGGCCCGGGCCACCACTTGGGAAAGGCCCGGGCCACCACTTGAGAAAGGCCCGGGCCACCACTTGGGAAAGGCCCGGGCCGCCACTTTGGAAAGGCCCGGGCTCCCACTTGGGAAAGGCCCGGGCCACCACTTGGGAAAGGCCCGGGCTGCCACTTGGGAAAGGCCCGGGCCACCACTTGGGAAAGGCCCGGGCCGCCACTTGGGAAAGGCCCGGGCCGCCACTTGGGAAAGGCCCGGGCCACCACTTGGGAAAGGCCCGGGCCACCACTTGGGAAAGGCCCGGGCCGCCACTTGGGAAAGGCCCGGGCCGCCACTTGGGAAAGGCCCGGGCCGCCACTTGGGAATGGCCCGGGCCACCACTTGGGAAAGGCCCGGGCCACCACTTGGGACCGGCCCGGGCCGCCACTTGGGAAAGGCCCGGGCCGCCACTTGGGAAAGGCCCGGGCCGCCACTTGGGAAAGGCCCGGGCCACCACTTGGGAAAGGCCCGGGCCGCCACTTGGGAAAGGCCCGGGCCACCACTTGGGAAAGGCCCGGGCGGCCACTTGGGCCAGGCCCGGGCCGCCACTTGGGAAAGGCCCGGGCCACCACTTGGGAAAGGCCCGGGCCGCCACTTGGGAAAGGCCCGGGCCGCCACTTGGGAAAGGCCCGGGCCACCACTTGGGAAAGGCCCGGGCCACCACTTGGGAAAGGCCCGGGCCACCACTTGGGAAAGGCCCGGGCCACCACTTGGGAAAGGCCCGGGCCGCCACTTGGGAAACGCCCGGGCCGCCACTTGGGAAAGGCCCGGGCCGCCACTTGGGAAAGGCCCGGGCTGCCACTTGGGAAAGGCCCGGGCCACCACTTGGGAAAGGCCCGGGCCGCCACTTGGGAAAGGCCCGGGCCACCACTGGGGAAAGGCCCGGGCCGCCACTGGGGAAAGGCCCGGGCCGCCACTTGGGAAAGGCCCGGGCCGCCACTTGGGAAAGGCCCGGGCCACCACTTGGGAAAGGCCCGGGCCACCACTTGGGAAAGGCCCGGGCCACCACTTGGGAAAGGCCCGGGCCACCACTTGGGAAAGGCCCGGGCCACCACTTGGGAAAGGCCCGGGCCACCACTTGGGAAAGGCCCGGGCCACCACTTGGGAAAGGCCCGGGCCACCACTTGGGAAAGGCCCGGGCCACCACTTGGGAAAGGCCCGGGCCGCCACTTGGGAAAGGCCCGGGCCGCCACTTGGGAAAGGCCCGGGCCACCACTTGGGAAAGGCCCGGGCCACCACTTGGGAAAGGCCCGGGCCACCACTTGGGAAAGGCCCGGGCCACCACTTGGGAAAGGCCCGGGCCACCACTTGGGAAAGGCCCGGGCCACCACTTGGGAAAGGCCCGGGCCACCACTTGGGAAAGGCCCGGGTCACCACTTGGGAAAGGCCCGGGCCACCACTTGGGAAAGGCCCGGGCCACCACTTGGGAAAGGCCCGGGCCACCACTTGGGAAAGGCCCGGGCCACCACTTGGGAAAGGCCCGGGCCACCACTTGGGAAAGGCCCGGGCCACCACTTGGGAAAGCCCCGGGCCACCACTTGGGAAAGGCCCGGGCCGCCACTTGGGAAAGGCCCGGGCCACCACTTGGGAAAGGCCCGGGCCGCCACTTGGGAAAGGCCCGGGCCAACACTTGGGAAAGGCCCGGGCCAACACTTGGGAAAGGCCCGGGCCACCACTTGGGAAAGGCCCGGGCCACCACTTGGGAAAGGCCCGGGCCACCACTTGGGAAAGGCCCGGGCCACCACTTGGGAAAGGCCCGGGCCACCACTTGGGAAAGGCCCGGGCTGCCACTTGGGAAAGCCCCGGGCCACCACTTGGGAAAGGCCCGGGCCACCACTTGGGAAAGGCCCGGGCCGCCACTTGGGAAAGGCCCGGGCCACCACTTGGGAAAGGCCCGGGCCGCCACTTGGGAAAGGCCCGGGCCACCACTTGGGAAAGGCCCGGGCCGCCACTTGGGAAAGGCCCGGGCCACCACTTGGGAAAGGCCCGGGCCGCCACTTGGGAAAGACCCGGGCCACCACTTGGGAAAGGCCCGGGCCGCCACTTGGGAAAGGCCCGGGCCGCCAGAATACCTGCGAATCTTTAATAATAATAAAAATAATCATTTATAACTAATAAAATTTGGAAAAAATTTAAGATACGCTGAAAAAGGTGAAGTCTCGCCCTTATGTGATGCTCTCTTGATCTTTTATTTTTATACTTCTTTCATAATGTCACCAATTACGAAAGCACTTGGAATTTCACTATATATATATATATATATATATATATATATATATATATATATATATATATATATATATATATATATATATATATATGTATGTATATAGGTAGTAGGTTGGTAGACAGCAACCGCCCAGGGAGGTACTACCGTCCTGCCAAGTGAGTGTAAAACAAAAGCCTGTAATTGTTTTACATGATGGTAGGATTGCTGGTGTCTTTTGTCTGTCTCATAAATATGCAAGATTACAGGTACGTCTTGCTACTTCTACTTACACTTAGGTCACACTACACATACATGTACATCTTTATTTATACACACTCATCTCAGTTTTCTTTGATTTTATCTCAATACCTCTTGTTCTTATTACTTTTCCTTTTATATCCATGGGGAAGTGGAATAAGAATCTTTCTTCCGTAAGTCATGCGTGTTGTAAAAGTCAACTAAAATGCCGGGAACAATGGGCTAGTAACCCCTTTTCCTGTAAAGATTACTAAAACGAATAAGAAGAAGAAAATTGTCAAAGTGGGAAGTCTGAATGTGCGTGGATGTTGTGCAAATGATAAGAAAGAGATGATTGTGGATGTTATGAATGAGAAGAAGCTGGATGTCCTGGCTTTAAGTGAAACAAAGCTGAAGGGGGTGGGAGAGTTTCAGTGGAGAGGAATAAATGGGATTAGGTCAGGGGTTTCAAATAGAGTTAGAGCTAAAGAAGGAGTAGCAATAATGTTGAAGGATAAGCTATGGCAGGAAAAGAGGGACTATAAATGTATTAATTCAAGTATTATGTGGAGTAAAATAAAGATTGGATGTGAGAAGTGGGTTATAGTAAGCGTGTATGCACCTGGAGAAGAAAGAAGTGTAGAGGAGAGAGAGAGAGATTTTGGGAAATGTTGAGTGAATGCGTGGGGAGTTTTGAATCAAGTGTGAGAGTAATGGTGGTTGGGGATTTCAATGCTAAAGTGGGTAAAAATGTTATGGAGGGAGTAGTAGGTAAATTTGGGGTGCCAGGGGTAAATGTAAATGGGGAGCCTTTAATTGAGCTATGTGTAGAAAGAGATTTGGTAATAAGTAATACATATTTTATGAAAAAGAGGATAAATAAATATACAAGGTATGATGTAGCATGTAATGAAAGTAGTTTGTTAGATTATGTATTGGTGGATAAAAGGTTGATGGGTAGGCTCCAGGATGTACATGTTTATAGAGGGGCAACTGATATATCGGATCATTATTTAGTTGTAGCTACAGTTAGAGTAAGAGGTAGATGGGAAAAGAGGAAGGTGGCAACAACAAGTAAGAGGGAGGTGAAAGTGTATAAACTAAGGGATGAGGAAGTTCGGGGGAGATATAAGCAACTATTGGCAGAAAGGTGGGCTAGTGCAAAGATGAGTAGTGGGGGGGGGGGGTTGAAGAGAGTTATAATAGTTTTAAAAATGCAGTATTAGAATGTGGGGCAGAAGTGTGTGGTTATAGGAGGGTGGGTGCAGGAGGAAAGAGGAGTGATTGGTGGAATGATGAAGTAAAGGTTGTGATAAAAGAGAAAAAGTTAGCTTATGAGAGGTTTTTACAAAGCAGAAGTGTTATAAGAAAAGCAGAGTATAGGGACAGTAAAAGAAAGGTGAAGAGAGTGGTGAGAGAGTGCAAAAGGGGAGCAGATGATAGAGTGGGAGAGGCACTGTCAAGAAATTTTAATGAAAATAAGAAAAATTTTTGGAGTGAGTTAAACAAGTTAAGAAAGCATAGGGAAAGTATGGATTTGTCAGTTAAAAATAGAGTAGGGGAGTTAGTAGATGGGGAGAGGGAGGTATTAGGTAGATGGCGAGAATATTTTGAGGAACTTTTAAATGTTGAGGAAGAAAGGGAGGTGGTAATTTCATGCACTGGTCAGGGAGGTATACCATCTTTTAGGAGTGAAGAAGAGCAGAATGTAAGTGTGGGGGAGGTACGTGAGGCATTACGTAGAATGAAAGGGGGTAAAGCAGCTGGAACTGATGGGATCATGACAGAAATGTTAAAAGCAGGGGGGGATATAGTGTTGGAGTGGTGGGTACTTTTGTTTAATAAATGTATGAAAGAGGGGAAGGTACCTAGGGATTGGCGGAGAGCATGTATAGTCCCTTTATGTATAGGGAAAAGGGACAAAAGAGATTGTAAAAATTATAGAGGAATAAGTATATTGAGTATACCAGGAAAAGTGTATGGTAGGGTTATAATTGAAAGAATTAGAGGTAAGACAGAATGTAGGATTGCGGATGAGCAAGGAGGTTTTAGAGTGGGTAGGGGATGTGTAGATCAAGTGTTTACATTGAAGCATATATGTGAACAGTATTTAGAGAAAGGTAGGGAAGTTTTTATTGCATTTATGGATTTAGAAAAGGCATATGATAGAGTGGATAGGGGAGCAATGTGGCAGATGTTGCAAGTACTATATGGAATAGGTGGTAAGTTACTAAATGCTGTAAAGAGTTTTTATGAGGATAGTGAGGCTCAGGCTAGGGTGTGTAGAAGAGAGGGAGACTACTTCCAGGTAAAAGTAGGTCTTAGACAGGGATGTATAATGTCACCATGGTTGTTTAATATATTTATAGATGGGGTTGTAAAAGAAGTAAATGCTAGGGTGTTCGGGAGAGGGGTGGGATTAAATTATGGGAAATCAAATTCAAATTGGGAATTAACACAGTTACTTTTTGCTGATGATACTGTGCTTATGGGAGATTCTAAAGAAAAATTGCAAAGGTTAGTGGATGAGTTTGGGAATGTGTGTAAAGGTAGAAAGTTGAAAATAAACATAGAAAAGAGTAAGGTGATGAGGGAATCAAATGATTTAGATAAAGAAAAATTGGATATCAAATTGGGGAGGAGGAGTATGGAAGAAGTAAATGTTTTCAGATACTTGGGAGTTGACGTGTCGGCGGATGGATTTATGAGGGATGAGGTTAATCATAGAATTGATGAGGGAAAAAAGGTGAGTGGTGCATTGAGGAATACGTGGAGTCAAAAAACGTTATTTATGGAGGCAAAGAAGGGAATGTATGAAAGTATAGTAGTACCAACACTCTTCTATGGGTGTGAAGCTTGGGTGGTAAATGCAGCAGCGAGGAGACGGTTGGAGGCAGTGGAGATGTCCTGTCTAAGGGCAATGTGTGGTGTAAATATTATGCAGAAAATTCGGAGTGTGGAAATTAGGAAAAGGTGTGGAGTTAATAAAAGTATTAGTCAGAGGGCAGAAGAGGGGTTGTTGAGGTGGTTTGGTCATTTAGAGAGAATGGATCAAAGTAGAATGACATGGAAAGCATATAAATCTATAGGGGAAGGAAGGCGAGGTAGGGGTCGTCCTCGAAAGGGTTGGAGAGAGGGGGTAAAGGAGGTTTCGTGGGCAAGGGGCTTGGACTTCCAGCAAGCGTGCGTGAGCGTATTAGATAGGAGTGAATGGAGACGAATGGTACTTGGGACCTGACGATCTGTTGGAGTGTGAGCAGGGTAATATTTAGTGAAGGGATTTAGGGAAACCGGTTATTTTCATATAGTCGGACTTGAGTCCTGGAAATGGGAAGTACAATGCCTGCACTTTAAAGGAGGGGTTCGGGATACTGGCAGTTTGGAGGGATATGTTGTGTATCTTTATACGTATATGCTTCTAAACTGTTGTATTCTGAGCACCTCTGCAAAAACAGTGATTATGTGTGAGTGTGGTGAAAGTGTTGAATGATGATGAAAGCATTTTCTTTTTGGGGATTTTCTTTCTTTTTTGGGTCACCCTGCCTCGGTGGGAGACGGCCAACTTGTTGAATATATATATATAATATATATATATGTATATATATATATATATATATATATATATATTATATATATATATATATATATATATATATATTATATATATATATTTTTATTTTTTTATTTTATTATCACACCGGCCGATTCCCACCAAGGCAGGGTGGCCCGAAAAAGAAAAACTTTCACCATCATTCACTCCATCACTGTCTTGCCAGAAGGGTGCTTTACACTACAGTTTTTAAACTGCAACATTAACACCCCTCCTTCAGAGTGCAGGCACTGTACTTCCCATCTCCAGGACTCAAGTCCGACCTGCCGGTTTCCCTGAATCCCTTCATAAATGTTACTTTGCTCACACTCCAACAGCACGTCAAGTATTAAAAACCATTTGTCTCCATTCACTCCTATCAAACACGCTCACGCATGCCTGCTGGAAGTCCAAGCCCCTCGCACACAAAACCTCCTTTACCCCCTCCCTCCAACCCTTCCTAGGCCGACCCCTACCCCGCCTTCCTTCCACTACAGACTGATACACTCTTGAAGTCATTCTGTTTCGCTCCATTCTCTCTACATGTCCGAACCACCTCAACAACCCTTCCTCAGCCCTCTGGACAACAGTTTTGGTAATCCCGCACCTCCTCCTAACTTCCAAACTACGAATTCTCTGCATTATATTCACACCACACATTGCCCTCAGACATGACATCTCCACTGCCTCCAGCCTTCTCCTCGCTGCAACATTCATCACCCACGCTTCACACCCATATAAGAGCGTTGGTAAAACTATACTCTCATACATTCCCCTCTTTGCCTCCAAGGACAAAGTTCTTTGTCTCCACAGACTCCTAAGTGCACCACTCACTCTTTTTCCCTCATCAATTCTATGATTCACCTCATCTTTCATAGACCCATCCGCTGACACGTCCACTCCCAAATATCTGAATACGTTCACCTCCTCCATACTCTCTCCCTCCAATCTGATATTCAATCTTTCATCACCTAATCTTTTTGTTATCCTCATAACCTTACTCTTTCCTGTATTCACCTTTAATTTTCTTCTTTTGCACACCCTACCAAATTCATCCACCAATCTCTGCAACTTCTCTTCAGAATCTCCCAAGAGCACAGTGTCATCAGCAAAGAGCAGCTGTGACAACTCCCACTTTGTGTGTGATTCTTTATCTTTTAACTCCACGCCTCTTGCCAAGACCCTCGCATTTACTTCTCTTACAACCCCATCTATAAATATATTAAACAACCACGGTGACATCACACATCCTTGTCTAAGGCCTACTTTTACTGGGAAAAAATTTCCCTCTTTCCTACATACTCTAACTTGAGCCTCACTATCCTCGTAAAAACTCTTCACTGCTTTCAGTAACCTACCTCCTACACCATACACTTGCAACATCTGCCACATTGCCCCCCTATCCACCCTGTCATACGCCTTTTCCAAATCCATAAATGCCACAAAGACCTCTTTAGCCTTATCTAAATACTGTTCACTTATATGTTTCACTGTAAACACCTGGTCCACACACCCCCTACCTTTCCTAAAGCCTCCTTGTTCATCTGCTATCCTATTCTCCGTCTTACTCTTAATTCTTTCAATTATAACTCTACCATACACTTTACCAGGTACACTCAACAGACTTATCCCCCTATAATTTTTGCACTCTCTTTTATCCCCTTTGCCTTTATACAAAGGAACTATGCATGCTCTCTGCCAATCCCTAGGTACCTTACCCTCTTCCATACATTTATTAAATAATTGCACCAACCACTCCAAAACTATATCCCCACCTGCTTTTAACATTTCTATCTTTATCCCATCAATCCCGGCTGCCTTACCCCCTTTCATTTTACCTACTGCCTCACGAACTTCCCCCACACTCACAACTGGCTCTTCCTCACTCCTACAAGATGTTATTCCTCCTTGCCCTATACACGAAATCACAGCTTCCCTATCTTCATCAACATTTAACAATCCCTCAAAATATTCCTTCCATCTTCCCAATACCTCTAACTCTCCATTTAATAACTCTCCTCTCCTATTTTTAACTGACAAATCCATTTGTTCTCTAGGCTTTCTTAACTTGTTAATCTCACTCCAAAACTTTTTCTTATTTTCAACAAAATTTGTTGATAACATCTCACCCACTCTCTCATTTGCTCTCTTTTTACATTGCTTCACCACTCTCTTAACTTCTCTCTTTTTCTCCATATACTCTTCCCTCCTTGCATCACTTCTACTTTGTAAAAACTTCTCATATGCTAACATCATCATTCCACCAATCGCTCCTCTTCCCTCCTGCACCCACTTTCCTGTAACCACAAACTTCTGCTGAACACTCTAACACTACATTTTTAAACCTACCCCATACCTCTTCGACCCCATTGCCTATGCTCTCATTAGCCCATCTATCCTCCAATAGCTGTTTATATCTTACCCTAACTGCCTCCTCTTTTAGTTTATAAACCTTCACCTCTCTCTTCCCTGATGCTTCTATTCTCCTTGTATCCCATCTACCTTTTACTCTCAGTGTAGCTACAACTAGAAAGTGATCTGATATATCTGTGGCCCCTCTATAAACATGTACATCCTGAAGTCTACTCAACAGTCTTTTATCTACCAATACATAATCCAACAAACTACTGTCATTTCGCCCTACATCATATCGTGTATACTTATTTATCCTCTTTTTCTTAAAATATGTATTACCTATAACTAAACCCCTTTCTATACAAAGTTCAATCAAAGGGCTCCCATTATCATTTACACCTGGCACCCCAAACTTACCTACCACACCCTCTCTAAAAGTTTCTCCTACTTTAGCATTCAAGTCCCCTACCACAATTACTCTCTCACTTGGTTCAAAGGCTCCAATACATTCACTTAACATCTCCCAAAATCTCTCTCTCTCCTCTGCATTCCTCTCTTCTCCAGGTGCATACACGCTTATTATGACCCACTTCTCGCATCCAACCTTTACTTTAATCCACATAATTCTTGAATTTACACATTCATATTCTCTTTTCTCCTTCCATTACTGCTACCCCTTCCTTTGCTCTAACTCTCTCAGATACTCCAGATTTAATCCCATTTATTTCCCCCCACTGAAACTCTCCTACCCCCTTCAGCTTTGTTTCGCTTAGGGCCAGGACATCCAACTTCTTTTCATTCATAACATCAGCAATCATCTGTTTCTTGTCATCCGCACTACATCCACGCACATTTAAGCAACCCAGTTTTATAAAGTTTTTCTTCTTCTCTTTTTTAGTAATTGTATACAGGAGAAGGGGTTACTAGCCCATTGCTCCCGGCATTTTAGTCGCCTCATACGACACGCATGGCTTACGGAGGAAAGATTCTTTTCCACTTCCCCATATATATATATTATAGAATATAGGGAGGAACCACATATATATATATATATATATATATATATATATATATATATATATATATATATATATATATATATATATATATATATAAAGTTTTTCTTCTTCTCTTTTTTAGTAAATGTCTACAGGAGAAGGGGTTACTAGCCCATTGCTCCCGGCATTTTAGTCGCCTCTTACGACACGCATGGCTTACGGAGGAAAGATTCTTTTCCACTTCCCCATGGACAATAGAAGAAATAAAGAAGAACAAGAGCTATGTAGAAAAAGGAGAAAAACCTAGATGTATGTATATATATATATGCATGTGCGTGTCTGTGAAGTGTGACCAAAGTGTAAGTAGGAGTAGCAAGATATCCCTGTTATCTAGCGTGTTTATGAGACAGAAAAAGACACCAGCAATCCTACCATCATGCAAACCAGTTACAGGTTTCTGTTTCATAGTCATCTGGCAGGACGGTAGTACTTCCCTGGGTGGTTGCTGTCTACCAACCTACTTCCTGAAGGAGGGGTGTTAATGTTGCAGTTTAAAAACTGTAGTGTAAAGCACCCTTCTGCCAAGACAATGATGGAGTGAATGATGGTGAAAGTTTTTCTTTCTCGGGCCACCCTGCCTTGGTGGGAATCGGCCAGTGTGATAATAAAAAAAATAATATATATATATATATATATATATATATATATATATATATATATATATATATATATATATATATATATATATATATATATATATATATTATAGAATATAGGGAGGAACCACGTCTAGAACTTTACTAGGGACCCTCATCCTCAGAGAAGACAATAAACGTACCTCTCTCTCAGGGAAAACTCAAGGTTCTCCCCGGAGCTGTTTGAATATTTTCTTCTCCTACCTCCCCCTATATTCTATATTCTATGTGAACTTAATTAATAGACAGAATACATTGACAGAAAAAACAAACATGAATACATTGGTACAATATATCAAAGATTATGAATCTCCTCCAGCTCCTCTGAGGTAGGACGCGCCCCTAGTATGCGGCAAGCATTTCCCTTCTGGATGGCCACGCTGAGGCGTTGGAACATGAAAGCGGCTGCCCTTGGGTCCCTGGTGGTGTCGATGTGTCTGGAACCCAGTTCTTTAAGGAAACGAGTGGCATTTTTTCCCCACGATCCCAAGATCTTTGATCCCACTGGGACAAATTGATACTGTTGGCTTATGTCCCTGTCGCGCGACACTGTGATGGATGCAGGTGTAAGCCAGCATAGACACACAGGTATAGTCCCATGCTTTAAATAGGGAAATCAGATCAAATATGTTCCAAATTTGGAAGTCAGATTAAACAAAAATGATCCTAAATGGATGAGCAATAGATTAAAACATCTCATTGGTCAAAAGAAAGGCATATATAGGCAAATCAAAAGAGGAGAGAGGCAGTTAAGAAATCAATATATTCAGTTAAAGAGAGAAATAAAAAAGGGAATAAGAAAATCAAAAAGAGACTATGAGGTTAAATTTGCAAGAGAATCGAAGACTAACCCAAAAGGATTCTTTCAGGTATACAGAAGTAAGATCAGGGACAAGATAGGCCCACTCAAAAGTCACTCGGGTCAGCTCACAGACAGTGATATGGAAATATGTAGAATTTTTAACACATACTTCCTCTCAGTTTTTACACAGGAAGATACTAGCGATATTCCAGAAATAAATTATGTAGAACAGGACGGTAATAAACTATGCACGATGAGAGTCACAAGTGACATGGTCCCTAGACAAATAGATAAATTAAAACCTAACAAATCCCCAGGCCCTGATGAACTGTATGCAAGGGTTCTAAGGGAATGTGAAGAGGAGCTTAGCAAACCTTTTCAGCATATCACTACAAACTGGCATGGTGCCAGATAAATAGGAAACAGCAAATGTGATACCTATTTTCAAAGCAGGTGACAGGTCCTTAGCTTCGAACTGTAGACCAATAGGCCTACCCTCCATAGTGGGGAAATATATGGAATCAATAATTGCCGAAGCAATTCGTAGACATCTTGAAAAGCATAAATTAATCAACGAATCTATGCACGGTTTTACAAAAGGGCGTTCCTGGCTTGCGAATTTAATAACTTTTTTCACTAAGGTATTTGAGGAGGCAGATCATGGTAATGAATATGATATTGTGTATATGGACTTCAGTAACGCTTTCGATAGAGTTCCACATCAGAGGCTATTGAGGAAAATTAAGGCACACGGAATAAGAGAATTTTTTTTCCTGGATAGAGGCATGGTTGACAAATAGGCAGCAGAGAGTTTGCATAAATGGGGAGAAATCAGAGTGGGGAAGTGTCACTAGCAGTGCTCCACAGGGGTCAGTGTTGGGCCCCTTCTTGTTCACAATCTACATAAACGATATAGATGGGGGAATAAATAGCGACATTAGAAAGTTTGCCGATGACACCAAAATAGGCCGTCGAATTCATTCTGACGAGGACATTAGACCACTCCAGGAAGATTTGAATAGACTGATGCAGTGGTCGGAGAAGTGACAGATGCAGTTTAATATTGACAAATGCAAAGTTCTAAACATTGGGCAGGAAAATAACCATGCCACATATAAACTAAATAATGTAGATCTTAATATTACGAATTGCGAAAAGGATTTGGGAGTTCTGGTTAGCAGTAATCTAAAACAAAGACAACAGTGCATAAGTGTTCTCAATAATGCGAACAGAATCCTTGGCTTCATATCGAGAAGCATAAATAATAGAAGTCCTCAGGTTGTTCTTCAACTCTATATATCCTTGGTTAGGCCTCGTTTAGATTATGCTGCATAGTTTTGGTCACCTTATTACAGAATGGATATAAATACTCTGGAAACCGTACAAAGGAAGGTGACAAAGTTGATCTCATGTATTAGAAATCATTTCTATGAGGATAGACTGAGGGCCCTGAACCTGCACTCTCTAGGAAGATTGAGGTGTATAAATGGAAAATAGGAATAAATAAAGGGGGATGTAAATAGCGTGTTGAAAATATCTAGCCTAGACAGGACTCACAGCAATGGCTTTAAGTTGGAAAAATTCAGATTCAGGAAGGATATAGGAGAACACTGGTTTGGTAATAGAGTTGTGGATGAGTGGAACAAGCTCCCGAGTACAGTTTTAGAGGCTAAAACGTTGTGTAGTTTTATAGATAGTTTAGATAAATGCATGAGTGGGTGCAGGTGGGTGTGAGTTGGACCTGACTAGCTTGTGCTACTAGGTCAGATGCCGTGCTCCTTCCTTAATTGAATGTAACCTGACCTGACTAGGCTGGGGCATTGGCTTAAGCCGGTAGGAGACTTGAACCTGCCTCGCATGGGCCAGTAGGCCTCCTGCAGTGTTCCTTCTTTCTTATGTTGTTATGTTCTTCCAAGAATAGATGGTGATCCCGTCGGGGCGGTTTGTTGGGTTGTGGGTATTGTTGGCTGCTAGTGATCGGGGCTCTCTCTTGACTGGGCATCCAGCTGTAGCAAGGATTCTTTTTATGATGTCGTTGACTTCATTGTGTTCTGCATGCCAGCCCTTGGTTTTGGAACAGTTAACACCATGTAGACCATATTGGACGGCTTGTGCATCGCCGCAAATACACGTACATTCCGTGTAAATTGGAGAAGCAAGGTGTGTTCCCATTGCCGAAATGGGAACTGCTTGGAGGAAGTCCCCGGGGTGATGTGCACTCACAGCTTGGAGACAGGCAGTCTCCCTGTCTGATATTTCAGTCCTAAGCATACTGGCAAGCACCTTTTCAGTGATGGGGGCCATCCCAACTTGACTCTTTCTAGGTCAGTGCTGCAGTAGGTTTTGGTGCTGGAGCAGCAAGAGTCTCCCATTCAGTGATTGCACTGGCGTAGCTAGGGTCTTGTATTCCTACTGAGTTAGTGAGATTGTCTGGAAGAATTTGTTTTATTAACTCATTTGATGCTACGGAAAGGGATAAGAAAGCTTGTAGGGCAGCTGGAAGTAAGGCTTGCAACCACTGTCCATCTTCGAGGGAAAGATTCAACTCACTCTCTAGCATGGTCTTAAGGAAAGAGTCATATTCCTTGAGTTTCAGACTGCTGAAGGCTGGGGAGCATCTCAGGAAGTAAGTAAGTTTTGGGATTGACAGGCACCTGGTGAGTAGGTAGAAGACATCATGTGTATCGAAGTCTTTCATCCTGCCTTCCATCATCCTGAGGTCTGAGATTTTTTTTTCTAGGATCAAATCGATGTCATTGGACCCAAGAGGAGCACCAAGGAGAGTTTTGTTGGCTGGATCAATGGCTCGTGCTCCTGGTAAAACAGCATCAGTCGGCTGGTAGAAACTATTTCACATATGGTGTTTAAAGATAGGTCCAGGCTCCCTCCCATGTCTTTAATTTTTTTGATGTCTTCTAGGAGAGATTCTGCAGTGCCAGCTAGGGTACCATCATACAAGAACCCGATACTGAACTCACTGGAGAGCGCTTCTGTGACTTCATTGATGACCAGACAGAATAGAAAGAGAGCGAGAGGGTCCCCCTGTTGCACACCCCTCACACGAGTTAATTTCATGGTCCCCAAGCAATAGTTTAGAAGTCACACTATAACACGATTCAGTGAAGGGATAGACGGAAAGGAAGTGTCTAGAAACTGATTGGAGAGCAGCTTACATCCTTCTGACTAAGTTGAAAGCATTGGCAAAATCCAATTTGATCAAGGCTTTTTCATCGGACATGTTGATATATACTCGTGCTGCGTGGTCAGCTGCTTCACAGTCTTGTTGAACACCAAAACCGAGCTGAGTTGGTTTCAGCATTGCAGCAGCCTCTTGACTCCCCCTTCTTACTGAAGCCTTGGCGGCTAGGCGCTGGAGGGTATTGCTCACTGCAATGGGTCTTATTCCTCCATCCTTTTATCGGAGGGCACACAGTAAGGCACCAAAGAAAAGGGGTCTCAGGGCCTCTGGGACACTGCCAGCCAGGTATACATCGGAAAATTTGGGAAGTTCAGACAGCAACCTCTCTGAAACATCACCAAGTGCTGGACTAAGCATTTGTTTTAAGTGTTGTGGCCTTAAACCGGTGTAACCTCCTGCTGAGCCCTGTGGAAATGACATAGCAGCTTTACACACATCAGCATCCTGTAAGGTTAAATGTTCTTCATCTGTTGCAATGTCAGGGAGGTCAATGTTGGTACTGGGAGCCCTGGGTGGATGTTTGCCCTTCAGGGCTTGTGCTGTTATGACGTCCTTAGGAGCGATGGCATCCTCTCTGGTTACAAGCCTCAGTGCTCCAGTTACCCTCTTCTAGTTTTTTGCTAATTTGGGCTCTGATTTTTGAGGCGTCAGGTGTCCCGTTGTTGGCATTTGCCCGGCGGGTGTTTGTCGCCCTAGAGAGAGACGGACGAGGTTGTCATTTCTCTCTCTCTCTCACACACACACACACACACACACACACATATATATATATATATATATATATATATATATATATATATATATATAATGTATATATGCAAAACAACCACTGTGAAAGAGTAGTGAAATTCCAAGCGATTTCGTGACTACTCACATTTTTAAGGAACTATGAAAGTAATACATCAAAGAAAGGCAGTTAAAGGGCTTAGACTACACCTCACAGTCAACCCCCACAACAAAGAAACACCTGACGCGCGACAATACCGGACTCATAAGAAAAGAGGAACACTGCAGTAGGTCCGCTGGTCCAACTAGACAGGTCCATACGACATCCCACTAACAAAATATTCTACCCAAGAAATAAGGTTTATTATTTGTCCAATGTATTATTAAACTCTAACCAAATTTTATTAATTATAAATGAGTCTAATTTATATAAAACTAAGGAAATATTCATATTATTTTCAAAACTGCTTTTTATGAAACAAGATTCAGTTATATTTCTGTCAGCCATTGACTTGCTTGATACAACTTTCTCAACTTTTTGAAAATCAATTGGATGGTTAAAATCTCTCACGTGAATAAATAGAGTATTGGAATCTTGTCCAGTTCTAATGCTATATTTATGTTGTTTTAATCTAAGTTCGAGATTTTTACCAGTTTGACCGTAATAAACTTTATCGCAAATTTTACAAGGAATCTTATAGACACATCCGTCAGCATTTTGGGGGGAATTCTTTATCAAAAGTTTTTTTACTGTATCAAGATTTTTAAATTCAACTTTAATATTAAAAGTCTTAAGAAAAGAAGGCATATCAACCAAGTTGTCATGGTAAGGGAGAACCAACATATTTTTAGCAGAATAAGGCTGGTTGTCCCTTTTTGGATTGTAAAAAGTATTTCTAGAAATTTTAAATGATTTATCAATTACAATTCTCGGGTATTTGAGATCAATGGCTATTTCATAAATTTTGGATATTTCTTCATCTATGAACTCTGGACTACAACTACGCAAAGATCTCATGAACATTGATGAGAAAACCAACAGTTTAACTCTATCTTGATGGGAAGAATAATAGTGTACATAGGAACAGTTATTTGTAGGTTTTCTGTAAATTTTAAATTTAAATTCATTATTACCCTTAATAATTAAAACATCTAGAAAAGGCAATGAGTTATTTTCCTCAAACTCAACAGTAAAGTTTATAGAATGGGCTAAGTTATTTAATTTGCCAAGGAAATGGTGTATAACTACATTCTTGGGCATAAGACACAAAATATCATCAACATATCTGAACCATTTAGCTCTATTAGGGAGGATTGTGTTAAGCAATCTGGTTTCAAAAAATTCCATGTATAGATTACTAAGAACAGGTGAAAGAGGATTTCCCATTGCCATACCAAACTTCTGAATGTAAAACTTATCAATAAATACAAATTTTGCATCAACAATGCAAAGTTTAATAAGTTTAATGATGGTAGGAACTGGCAATGGTAAATCATAATTAACGAGCTCTTCAGATAAGAAACTTAATAAATCATCAACAGGAACTTTCGTAAACAAGGAAGTAACATCAAAACTAACCATGTTAAAATCATTTAAGTCAGTCAAGGAGCTTAATTTATCAACTAAATCTAAGTTGTTTTTAGCATTAAAGTTAGAAATTTTGCCAACAATAGGGCTCAAAATGTTAACAAGCCATTTGGACAATTTATACGAAACTGATCCTATGGAGCTAATAATTGGTCTAATTGGATTACCTGGTTTGTGTGTTTTTATTAGTCCATACATGTAAGGTAAAGAACAATTTATTTTAGCCTAACCCAACTAAAAATATTTTAGATTTGTTTACAATAATTTAATACTAAACAAACACAGTGAAATATATTTTTTTCCTTAGGTTCAGAATGATTTTGGCGAAATTATTGCATACACAAATTTTCACTTGTCTTATATGGCAAGATGAGCGTTGCTATTTAAGCCAAGATGGCAAGTTCTGCCTATTCGGCACGATATATATATATATATAATATATATATATATATATATATATATATATATATATATATATATATATACGGTTTAGGGGCCTTCTACAGGGAGGTGTATCCGGTTTAGGCCTTCTACAGGGCGGTGTATCCGGTCTAGGACCAGCGGCTGGAGGGTCACCTTTTCACACCTAGGTGTTACTTCCGGTTTTGACCATGACCTCGCCCTCGAGACTACCTCACCCTTGACCCCCCCAACCAATACCCCCACCCCCGACCCCCCCCCCCTTCGCGACCCTCCTTCGCGACCCCGCCGTCGCGCCGCGGCGCGCGCCCGCCCGCGCGCCCCGCCCGCGCGCCCGCCCGCGCGCCCGCCCGCCGCCCGCCCCGCGCGCCCTTCGCGAGCCCCCGCCCGCGCCCCGCGCCTTCTGCAGCGTCGTCCGGATCGCCCCCGCGCCTCGAATTTTTTTCCGATTTTTTTCGAATTTTTTTTGAATTTCATTTTCTTGTGCTCTCCATCTCCTCGGATCAAGTTTTTAAGGTTCCCCCTCTCACTTTCACCCCCATCCCAAAATTTCTCGATATTACCAAGTTTTTGGATTCCCCCCTATGGGGGTTTCGAAATTCTCCATCTCCTTGGATCAAGGTTTTTTTTGGATTGTCCCTCCTTCCACCCCCCAATCCCAAAAATTTCTCAATATTACCAAGTTTTTGGATTCCCCCCTATGGGGTTTTCGAAATTCTCCATTTCCTTGGATCAAATTTTTGGGTACCCCTCCTTTCACCCCAAATTTTCTCGACAATACCATAACTCCATCTCCTCGGATCAAATTTTTGAGGTTCCCCCTCTCACTTTCACCCCCCATCCCAAAATTTCTCGAAATCAAATTCTCCATCTCCTTGGATCAAGTTTTTTGGGTACCCCTCCTTTCACCCCAAATTTTCTCGACAATACCATGACTCCATCTCCTCGGATCAAGTTTTTTGGATCCCCCCTATGGGGTTTTCGAAATTCTCCATCTCCTTGGATCAAATTTTTGGATTACCCCTCTCACTTTCACTCCCACCCCAAAATTTCTCGATAATACCAAGACCCCATCTCCTTGGATCAAGTTTTTGGATTCCCCACTCTGGGGGTAAGCATGCTTACTACAGGTCTAAACATCTTCCCCTTATTATTTTAAAATGAACTAAAACCTTCCTCTCATTAAGTTAAATGAACTAAAAAAAAAAAAAAGCGTGTTTACTCGGCGGTCAGTGACGTCACACATACAAGCTAAATCTTGTCGACTTACCCCTATGTCAGTGACGTCACGCACACAGGCTGAATCATGACGACCCTTTAGTTCATTAAAGTTAATAAGGGGATATAGTACCTACATCATAGGGAAAACATTTTCATCATCAGAAAAGTCACATTTTTTGTTTCGTTAATACCCATAACAATCCAACAATTTCTTTACAACACAAGTCTAGACATTTTTTTAACTATTTCATCTCAGGTCACTCCCCCCCACGAAGTAACCTCCTCCCCACCCTCCCGAACCCTCACACTCCAACCAACACCTCACAATTTTCACTCATAACCCCCAATTTTTCTCGTTTTAACCCTTTTAGTTCATTAAAGTTAATAAGGGGATACAGTACATCAGAAAGTCACCACAACACTTATAACCACTTTTCGATAAATTCACTAGTCACAATTTTACATATTACGAAGTTAAATACGCACTTTTACTTTGAACACCTTCAAAACACTCTCTTAAATCATTTGAATACTCACAAAAATACCTTTATACATTTCCAAACAACACTGAAATACTCCAAAACATCATTCGAACACCCCCCAAAATCACCTCTGAATACTCCCAGAACACCTTCATAAGTACTCTTGCACATCATTTGAACACCTTCATAAGTACTCTCATAATCATTTGTACACCTTCAAAAAACACCTTTGAATACTCACATAAACACCCTTGAACACCTTCAAAACACCTTTGAATAACCTCAAAACACCTTTGAACACCTTCAAAACAAAACAACATTTGAACACACTTAAAACACCTTTGAACACCTTTGAACATTTCCAAACAACACTGAAACACTTCCAAAAACACCATTTGAGTACTCCCAAATACACCACTGAATACTAAAACACCACTGAATACACTCAAAACACCACCAAAATCACCATGAAACACTTCCAAAAAACACAATTTGAGTACTCCCAATTACACCACTGAATACTACTAAAACACCACTGAATTCAATCAAAAACACCCTTCAACACCTTCAAACACCCTTGAACACCTTCAAAACACTCTTGAACACTTTTCAAAAACACCTTTGAACATTTCCAATCAACACTGAAACACTTCCAAAAAAAAACACAATTTGAGTACTCCCAATTACACCACTGAATACTACTAAAACACCGCTGAATTCAATGGTAAAACACACTCAATGGTAGAAATATTTACTCGATTTCCGAATAGAAGCACTGTCCTCGCTCTGAGAGACTCATTGTGGGTCACCCCAACACATGGTGTAATGCGCTTCACACCCAAGGTAGAACATAACACCTGCGTCAACTCAGGACAGACAGGCGCCATGTAATGCGGGTAACATCCAAGGTAGAAAATCATCTCTTTCCAGACCAACTGTCTATCCTAACCTAACCTAACCTAACCTAATTCCTAACCTAACCTAACCACACCTAACCGAACCTAACCTAACTCCATCAATCACCTCTATCCTAACCTAACCTAACCCAACCTAACTCCATCAAACACCTCTATCCTAACCTAACCTAACCTATCCTAACCTAACCTAACTCCATCAAACACCTCGAATACTACCTAACTTAACCTAACCTAACCTTACCTAACCTACCGAACCCAACCTAACCTAACCTAACCTATCCTAACCTGTCCCAACCTAACCTATCCTAACCTATCCTAACCTAACCTAACCTAACCTAACCTAACTTATCCTATGCTAACCTAACCTAACTTATCCTAACCTAACCTATCCTAACCTAACCTAAACACTGACTAACTTTGAACCAACTCTGAACACCACTGATCTTCTTCAAAAATGCTCTGCACATCATTTGAACACCTTCAAAAAAACACCATCAAACACCTCCGAATACTCCCAAAAAACACTACTGATTACTACCAAATCACCACTGAATACTACCAATCACCGTCAAAATCACCAGAAACTAAGTTTAACATCACCATCTAACATCCTTTTTATAGAAATCCCCTCAAATCACTATAACCAAGAACTCCCTCCCCATTTGACGCATAAAAAAAAAAAGCATGAACACAAACCTAATACGCAAACACTTAGTACATGATCACCATCAACTGAAAACATATCTTGTACACACACATAATATAAGACAATCACCAACTACAATCACCCATGTTCACTTACCTCAAAATCACTAATATCACAGAAAACAATCATTTTTATAAACATTTCACACACAAAAAAAAAAAATCATATTTGACAATATCTAAGCGCACTCACCTCACTACCACCAACACACGATGTCTCACCTCACAGGACCGACAAAGCTCACCTCCAGTGACGTCACACTCCCATTGTGTTACTTGGTGGTTGGTAACATCACACCTAACCCCCCTTGTTTCAACCTATTGTACCCTACATTATCTAAGAACACTATATCCAACACGATTACCAGATTTTATGATCCCCAACACCAAGATCACAGAAAACACACATTTTTTATAATTATTCACACAAAAATCACGATCACCAATTCCATATCATGTTTACCGTCATCTATCAACACTAATCACCAAGATCACCAAAAAATCTAAGATCATGCATCTCAAAACTACTATGATCACTGAAAACACTTATTTTTTAAACATTCGCACAAAAATAAGACATACACAAAAATACCACAACACTTCCACCAACATCTATAACATAACATGAGCACTATAACATATCACTATCACAAAAAAATAATACACAGACACCCACATATTATACATTTCAATTGCAAATTTAAGACATGAGACATACACACCAAATCTAAGACATTCACCTCCAACTAAGACATACACATCACCCCTAAAACTTTCTTCCTTATTCATTCCGTATATCTCCTAGAGCTGTTTTAACCCCGACGGATCCACCACGACGTAGGAGCCAGAGTGTAGTAGGTGGTGTTGGAGTGGTGATGGTTCCTCTGGCTCCTACGTCGTGATGGATCCGTCGGGGTTAAAACAGCTCTAGGAGATATACGGAATGAATAAGGAAGGAAGTTTTAGGGGTGATGTGTATGTCTTAGTTGGAGGTGAATGTCTTAGATTTGGTGTGTATGTCTCATGTCTTAAATTTGCAATTGAAATGTATAATATGTGGGTGTCTGTGTATTATTTTTTTTTGTGATAGTGATATGTTATAGTGCTCATGTTATGTTATAGATGTTGGTGGAAGTGTTGTGGTATTTTTGTGTATGTCTTATTTTTGTGCGAATGTTTAAAAAATAAGTGTTTTCAGTGATCATAGTAGTTTTGAGATGCATGATCTTAGATTTTTTGGTGATCTTGGTGATTAGTGTTGATAGATGACGGTAAACATGATATGGAATTGGTGATCGTGATTTTTGTGTGAATAATTATAAAAAATGTGTGTTTTCTGTGATCTTGGTGTTGGGGATCATAAAATCTGGTAATCGTGTTGGATATAGTGTTCTTAGATAATGTAGGGTACAATAGGTTGAAACAAGGGGGGTTAGGTGTGATGTTACCAACCACCAAGTAACACAATGGGAGTGTGACGTCACTGGAGGTGAGCTTTGTCGGTCCTGTGAGGTGAGACATCGTGTGTTGGTGATAGTGAGGTGAGTGCGCTTAGATATTGTCAAATATGATTTTTTTTTTTTGTGTGTGAAATGTTTATAAAAATGATTGTTTTCTGTGATATTAGTGATTTTGAGGTAAGTGAACATGGGTGATTGTAGTTGGTGATTGTCTTATATTATGTGTGTGTACAAGATATGTTTTCAGTTGATGGTGATCATGTACTAAGTGTTTGCGTATTAGGTTTGTGTTCATGCTTTTTTTTTTTATGCGTCAAATGGGGAGGGAGTTCTTGGTTATAGTGATTTGAGGGGATTTCTATAAAAAGGATGTTAGATGGTGATGTTAAACTTAGTTTCTGGTGATTTTGACGGTGATTGGTAGTATTCAGTGGTGATTTGGTAGTAATCAGTAGTGTTTTTTGGGAGTATTCGGAGGTGTTTGATGGTGTTTTTTTGAAGGTGTTCAAATGATGTGCAGAGCATTTTTGAAGAAGATCAGTGGTGTTCAGAGTTGGTTCAAAGTTAGTCAGTGTTTAGGTTAGGTTAGGATAGGTTAGGTTAGGATAAGTTAGGTTAGGTTAGCATAGGATAAGTTAGGTTAGGTTAGGTTAGGTTAGGTTAGGATAGGTTAGGATAGGTTAGGTTGGGACAGGTTAGGATAGGTTAGGTTAGGTTAGGTTGGGTTCGGTAGGTTAGGTAAGGTTAGGTTAGGTTAAGTTAGGTAGTATTCGAGGTGTTTGATGGAGTTAGGTTAGGTTAGGATAGGTTAGGTTAGGTTAGGATAGAGGTGTTTGATGGAGTTAGGTTGGGTTAGGTTAGGTTAGGATAGAGGTGATTGATGGAGTTAGGTTAGGTTCGGTTAGGTGTGGTTAGGTTAGGTTAGGAATTAGGTTAGGTTAGGTTAGGTTAGGATAGACAGTTGGTCTGGAAAGAGATGATTTTCTACCTTGGATGTTACCCGCATTACATGGCGCCTGTCTGTCCTGAGTTGACGCAGGTGTTATGTTCTACCTTGGGTGTGAAGCGCATTACACCATGTGTTGGGGTGACCCACAATGAGTCTCTCAGAGCGAGGACAGTGCTTCTATTCGGAAATCGAGTAAATATTTCTACCATTGAGTGTGTTTTACCAACAAGAAAAATAATGTTCGATTTTACGATAAAGTTTTCAAAACTAATTTGGAAATATCCAAAAATGGAGTCGTTCAAAGTAATTCTGGAGTACTCTAATGTATTTTGGAAGTGTTCCAATATATTTTAGGTTAGGTTAGGATAGGTTCGGCTAGGTTAGGTTAGGTAAGGTTAAGATAGGTTAGGTTAGGTTAGGTTAGGGTAGGTTAGGTTAGGTTAGGTTAAGTTAGGTTAGGCTAGGTTAGGTTAGGTTAGGTTAGGTAAGGTTAAGATAGGTTAGGTTAGGTTAGGTTAGGGTAGGTTAGGTTAGGTTAGGTTAAGTTAGGTTAGGCTAGGTTAGGTTAGGTTAGGTTGGGTTAGGTTAAGTTAGGTTAGGTTAGGTTAGGCTAGGTTAGGTTAGGTAAGGTTAGGTTAGGGTAGGTTCGGTTAGGTTAGGTTAGGTTAAGTTAGGATAGGTTAGGCTAGGTTAGGTTAGGTTAGGATAATTTAGGTAAGGTTAGGTTAGGTTAGGCTAGGTTAGGATAAGTTAGGTTAGGTTAGGTTAGGTTAGGTTAGGTTAGGTTAGGTTAAGTTAGGTTAGGTTAGGCTAGGTTAGGGATGTGTGTGTGTGTGTGTCTGTGTGTGTGTGTGGGGGATGTGGGATGTGGGTGATGTGGGATGTGGGTGTTGTTGTCGAACTAGAGATACCGAAAAGACGTTATAAGTGGGTTGTTTTTGTGACTTTTTCTGATGTAGTGTGGCCCCTTATTAACTTTAATGAACTAAAAGGGTTAAAACGAGAAAAAAATGGGGGGTGTGGGTGTTGTGACTTTCTGATGAAATTAGATAAAACGAGAAAAAATTGTGGGTGTTGTGGGTTGTGGGTGTTGTGGGATGTGGGTGTTGATCTTAGTTTATGGTGATTTTGGTGGTGTTTTGAGTGTATTCAGTGGTGTTTTAGTATTCAGTGGTGTATTTGGGAGTACTCAAATGGTGTTTTTGGAAGTGTTTCAGTATTGTTTGGAAATGTTCAAAGGTGTTTTGAGTGTGTTCAAATGTTGTTTTTTTTTGAAGGTGATCAAGGGTGTTCAAGGGTGTTTTGAAGGTGTTCGAAGGTGTTTTGAGGTTATTCAAAGGTGTTTTGAGTGTGTTCAAATGATTATGAGAGTGTTTTGAATGTGTTCAAAGGTGCTTTGAAGGTGTTCAAAGGTGTTTTGAAGGTGTTGAAGGGTGTTTTGAGTGTGTTCAAGGGTGTTTGAAGGTGTTGAAGGGTGTTTTGATTGAATTCAGCGGTGTTTTAGTAGTAATCAGTGGTGTAATTGGGAGTACTCAAATGGTGTTTTTGGAAGTGTTTCAGTGTTGATTGGAAATGTTCAAAGGTGTTTTTGAAAAGTGTTCAAGAGTGTTTTGAAGGTGTTCAGGGGTGTTTGAAGGTGTTGAAGGGTGTTTTGATTGAATTCAGCGGTGTTTTAGTAGTAATCAGTGGTGTAATTGGGAGTACTCAAATAGTGTTTTGGAAATGTTCATGGGTGTTGTGGGATGTGGGTGTTGTGGGTGTTGTTGTCGAACTAGAGATACCGAAAAAAAAATGTTATAAGTGGGTTGTTGTTGGGACTTTTTCTGATGTAGTGTGTCCCCTTATTTAACTTTAATGAACTAAAAGGGTTAAAACGAGAAAAAAATGGGGGGTGTGGGTGTTGTGACTTTTCTGATGAAATTAGATAAAACGAGAAAAAAATGTGGGTGTTGTGGGTTGTGGGTGTTGTGGGATGTGGGTGTTGATCTTAGTTTATGGTGATTTTGGTGGTGTTTTGAGTGTATTCAGTGGTGTTTTAGTATTCAGTGGTGTATTTGGGAGTACTCAAATGGTGTTTTTTGGAAGTGTTTCAGTGTTGTTTGGAAATGTTCAAAGGTGTTCAAAGGTGTTTTGAGTGTGTTCAAATGTTGTTTTTTTGAAGGTGTTCAAAGGTGTTCAAAGGTGTTTTGAAGGTGTTGAAGGGTGTTTTGATTGAATTCAGCGGTGTTTTAGTAGTATTCAGTGGTGTAATTGGGAGTACTCAAATTGTGTTTTTTTTTGGAAGTGTTTCAGTGTTGATTGGAAATGTTCAAAGGTGTTTTTGAAAAGTGTTCAAGAGTGTTTTGAAGGTGTTCAAGGGTGTTTGAAGGTGTTGAAGGGTGTTTTTGATTGAATTCAGTGGTGTTTTAGTAGTATTCAGTGGTGTAATTGGGAGTACTCAAATTGTGTTTTTTGGAAGTGTTTCATGGTGATTTTGGTGGTGTTTTGAGTGTATTCAGTGGTGTTTTAGTATTCAGTGGTGTATTTGGGAGTACTCAAATGGTGTTTTTGGAAGTGTTTCAGTGTTGTTTGGAAATGTTCAAAGGTGTTCAAAGGTGTTTTAAGTGTGTTCAAATGTTGTTTTGTTTTGAAGGTGTTCAAAGGTGTTTTGAGGTTATTCAAAGGTGTTTTGAAGGTGTTCAAGGGTGTTTATGTGAGTATTCAAAGGTGTTTTTTGAAGGTGTACAAATGATTATGAGAGTACTTATGAAGGTGTTCAAATGATGTGCAAGAGTACTTATGAAGGTGTTCTGGGAGTATTCAGAGGTGATTTTGGGGGTGTTCGAATGATGTTTTGGAGTATTTCAGTGTTGTTTGGAAATGTATAAAGGTATTTTTGTGAGTATTCAAATGATTTAAGAGAGTGTTTTGAAGGTGTTCAAAGTAAAAGTGCGTATTTAACTTCGTAATATGTAAAATTGTGACTAGTGAATTTATCGAAAAGTGGTTATAAGTGTTGTGGTGACTTTCTGATGTACTGTATCCCCTTATTAACTTTAATGAACTAAAAGGGTTAAAACGAGAAAAATTGGGGGTTATGAGTGAAAATTGTGAGGTGTTGGTTGGAGTGTGAGGGTTCGGGAGGGTGGGGAGGAGGTTACTTCGTGGGGGGGGAGTGACCTGAGATGAAATAGTTAAAAAAATGTCTAGACTTGTGTTGTAAAGAAATTGTTGGATTGTTATGGGTATTAACGAAACAAAAAATGTGACTTTTCTGATGATGAAAATGTTTTCCCTATGATGTAGGTACTATATCCCCTTATTAACTTTAATGAACTAAAGGGTCGTCATGATTCAGCCTGTGTGCGTGACGTCACTGACATAGGGGTAAGTCGACAAGATTTAGCTTGTATGTGTGACGTCACTGACCGCCGAGTAAACACGCTTTTTTTTTTTTTTAGTTCATTTAACTTAATGAGAGGAAGGTTTTAGTTCATTTTAAAATAATAAGGGGAAGATGTTTAGACCTGTAGTAAGCATGCTTACCCCCCAGAGGGGGGAATCCAAAAACTTGATCCAAGGAGATGGGGTCTTGGTATTATCGAGAAATTTTGGGGTGGGAGTGAAAGTGAGAGGGGTAATCCAAAAATTTGATCCAAGGAGATGGAGAATTTCGAAAACCCCATAGGGGGGATCCAAAAAACTTGATCCGAGGAGATGGAGTCATGGTATTGTCGAGAAAATTTGGGGTGAAAGGAGGGGTACCCAAAAAACTTGATCCAAGGAGATGGAGAATTTGATTTCGAGAAATTTTGGGATGGGGGGTGAAAGTGAGAGGGGGAACCTCAAAAATTTGATCCGAGGAGATGGAGTTATGGTATTGTCGAGAAAATTTGGGGTGAAAGGAGGGGTACCCAAAAATTTGATCCAAGGAAATGGAGAATTTCGAAAACCCCATAGGGGGGAATCCAAAAACTTGGTAATATTGAGAAATTTTTGGGATTGGGGGGTGGAAGGAGGGACAATCCAAAAAAAAACCTTGATCCAAGGAGATGGAGAATTTCGAAACCCCCATAGGGGGGAATCCAAAAACTTGGTAATATCGAGAAATTTTGGGATGGGGGTGAAAGTGAGAGGGGGAACCTTAAAAACTTGATCCGAGGAGATGGAGAGCACAAGAAAATGAAATTCAAAAAAAAATTCGAAAAAAATCGGAAAAAAATTCGAGGCGCGGGGGCGATCCGGACGACGCTGCAGAAGGCGCAGCAGAAGGCGCGGGCGGGGGCTCGCGAAGGGCGCGCGGGGCGGGCGGCGGGCGGGCGCGCGGGCGGGCGCGCGGGCGGGGCGCGCGGGCGGGCGCGCGCCGCGGCGCGACGGCGGGGTCGCGAAGGAGGGTCGCGAAGGGGGGGGGGGTCGTGGGTGGGGGTATTGGTTGGGGGGGTCAAGGGTGAGGTAGTCTCGAGGGCGAGGTCATGGTCAAAACCGGAAGTAACACCTAGGTGTGAAAAGGTGACCCTCCAGCCACTGGTCCTAGACCAGATACACCGCCCTGTAGAAGGCCTAAACCGGATACACCTCCCTGTAGAAGGCCCCTAAACCGGATACACCGCTCTGTAGAAGGCCCTTAAACCGGATACACCGCTCTGTAGAAATTATGACTACTTATATATATATATATATATATATATATATATATATATATATATATATATATGTATGTATATATATATTGTTACAAAAAACGCTATGTCTAATAAGTATAGAGATCTCCAGTGAATACTAGAAAGGACTGCCCTTCTAGCATCCAGCCTGTTACTGGGTTTTTGTAACAATTAGTCAGTATCCTGGTCCAATTATCCATTAAAATTTATTAAGATTCAATAGTGCTTCAGGATTACAACTGATAGGCTACTAACTAAAGAAATTAAAATTTAGTAAGTTCATTAATAACAATAAAGTCTTCTAGGCGTATAATATCAAAGTAAATTAAAGTAATCAATTGAATATAATATAGGATACAAGTTCCTACACTTCTCTCGTGTACAGTAGTATTGTGCTGAAGGCACATATCACATTATTATGGCTTTTAAGTACCGTCTGGTACATTGTTAGCATTTAATAACATAATATATATATATATATATATATATATATATATATATATATATATATATATATATATATATATATATATATACAAGTAAGTTTGTGTGTATGTGTGTAAGTGCTCTATGTAGTTCGCTATGTCTCAAGACTCGACTAGACTTAACCAGTGACTGACTAAAAGTCCTCACATAAACTAACTTCTTGACCAACCTGGCAATCAGAACAGCTTGCTTGAGCAATAAAACGACTGATAAGCCGAACAACAATATAACAAACAACAGTGACACAGAATCAGGAACAAGGAGATAATATAACGACATTAAGTAGGGACCATCTGCAGATCCTCCACAAAAGTCACAAAACTCCCATACTACTGAATCTAATTTCAGCATTAGAAAATCCCGGACTGTGACAGTACACAGATACCAGTACAAGTTAGGTCAGAAGCTACAGCTCAGGACCTGAGTTTCTCAGAGTGTCTATGCGACACACAACCTCAATACAATGTCGAAAATCACTAAGTCTAGACTATATTCTGTGAACAGTTACACAGAACCAACAACAAGAAAGCAACAGAGACGATCTGCCAACAAGGGCCCACAAGGGAGAGCAGTTGAGGGACCTCTTGTTAGAAGCACGTCAAACAGACAATAGCAAGCACAGGCCAGGCAGACTACTCCACGTGAGGTGTGATCACCTCCTCTGATCACGTGACTCCGTAGACTGCTGCTGCCCAGCAACATAGAGAAGCCGGCAGCGTAACGAGCGGAGAGAAAACACAGTAGTTAGCTACTTAACACTCGAACTATAAACACTGAATAATATATAAATGTTACATCCTACCTAATAATATAACTAAGTCAAATAATAATATAAAGCAATATAAAATTATATGAACAGGTAATATACATTATATACATTGTGACACATTCAGGGGTATATATATATATATATATATATATATATATATATATATATATATATATATATATATATATATATATATATATATATATATATATATATATTATTGAAGTCAGGAAACAAGTGATTTTTGAATCATTAACAGAACTGCAACTGGCCAGGATTCGATTTTGCATCGCCATTCACAGCCCTGTGAGAACAGAACACAGTACGCATCCCTCTAAATAACAAAAAAAGGCACAATGCCGTTACTGGAACGATACACAAATAACCCGCACATAGATGAGAGGAGCTTACGACGATGTTCCTGGTGTCTACTCTATTTCTTGTTCCTCCTGTCCTCTTCAATACTTTGGGGAAACTGGTCGATCTCTTTCTGACAGACTTAGGGAGCACAAAAATAATGTTAGACTTGCCGACACTAACAATGCTCTTTTCTGTCACGTCAGAGATCACAGCCATCCTATTGACTGGTCTTCTGCTAAAACTGTCTTCCCTACTTCCAACTTTAACAGTCGCCGTTTGGTTGAATCCTCTCTAATACACAACTTTCCTTGTATGATTCTTAGTCCTGGCTTCGTCTCTGTAGATGCCTTCCTTTCCCACTACATTGTAAAATGCTCCAAACTTCAGAACATTCGTGACATAACCTGATTCATCCTTTATCTACTTCTCCCTCTTCCCCTTTTCTCCTTTTTCTTTTCTGGGTTGTCTTTCTTCTGTCTTGTGTTTCTGTTCCTTCATTATTTATTTTATTAGCCTCCCCCCCACCTCTGTGTTTTTGCTCTCCCTCTGTGGGCACCTAGCTCCCTTGTGGGCACCTAGCTCCCTTGTGGGCACCTAGCTCCCTTGTGGGCACCTAGCTCCCTTGTGGGCACCTAGCTCCCTTGTGGGCACCTAGCTCCCTTGTGGGCACCTAGCTCCCTTGTGGGCACCTAGCTCCCTTGTGGGCACCTAGCTCCCTTGTGGGCACCTAGCTCCCTTGTGGGCACCTAGCTCCCTTGCAGTGCTCCCCTTTCTTAGTATTTGACTGGCTCCTCCTCCTTAATTCCCCACCACTACTTCCTTCCACCTCCGCCACTACTGCTGCTACTACTACTACGGCGGCAGCGGCAGCAGCGGCAACGGCGGCAGCGAAAGCAGCAGCAGCGGCGCGGCGGCAGCAGCAGCAGCAACGGCGGCAGCGGCAGCAGCCAGCGCCCAGCGGCGGCGGCGGCGGCGGCAGCAGCAACGGCGGCAGCAGCAGCAGCAACAGGCGGCAGCCGGCCCAGCAGCAGCGGCAGCAGCGGCAGCAGCAGCAGCAGCGAGCAGCGGCGGCGGCGGCAGCAGCGGCAGCGGCAGCAGCAGCAGCAGCAGCGCAGCAGCGTAGCAGCAGCAGCAGCGGCCGGCAGCAGCAGCAGCAGCAGCAGCAGCAGCAGCGGCGGCAGCGGCAGCAGCAGCAGCAGCAACGCTGCTGCGCTGTAGCAGCAGCAGCAGCAGCAGCTGGCAGCAGCAACAGCAACAGCAGCAGCAGCAGCAGCAGCAGCAACAGCTGCCAGCAGCAGCGGCAGCCGCCGGCAGCGCTGCTGCGGCGCTGCTGCTGCGCAGCAGCGCAGCTGCGGCAGCAGCAGCAGCATGAGCAGCAGCAGCGGCAGCAGCGCTGGTGCTGCTCAGGCTGCGGCGGCAGCAACAGCAGCAGCGGCGCTGCTGCTGCTGTTGCTGCAGCCAGCTGCTGCTTAGCAACAGCGCTGTGCCAGCAACAGCGGCAGCAACAGTTTGCTGCTGCTGCTGCTGTTGCTGCTTGGCTGCTGCTGCTGCTGTAACAGCGCTTGCTGCTGCTGCTGCGGCACGCTGCTCCCAACATGCTGCTGCTGCTGTGCACTGCTGCTGTACCCAGCGGCAGCAACAGCGGCAGCAGCCCAGCGCCTGCTGCTGCTGTAACGCTGCTGCTGCTGCGGCAGCTGCTGCTGCTGCTGCTGCTGGTGCTGCTGGCTGTAGCAGCTGCTGCTGCTGCTGCTGCTGCTGCTGGCTGCTGCTGCTGCTGTTGCTGTAGCAGCAACAACAACAACATGGCTGCTGCTGCTTGGCTGCTGCTGCTGCTGCTGCTGCATTGCTGCTGCTGCTGTTTGCTGCTTAGCTGCTGCTGCTGTATGCTGCTGTTGCTGCTGCTGCTTGGCTGCTGGTTGCTGCTGTAGCTGCTGCTGCTGCTGCTGCCGGCAGCTTAACAGCGTGCTGTAACGCTTGCTGCTGCTGCTGTTGGCTGCAGCGGCGGCAGCAGCTGGCAGCGGCCTTATGCTGCTGCTGCTGCTGCTGCTGGCCCGGCAACAGCAGGCGCTGCTGCGAGCAGCGCAGCGAGCAGCAACAGCAGCAGCAGGCTGCCCGGCGGCAACAGCGCTGGCAGCAGCAACGCTGCTGCTGGCAGCAGCTTGCTGCTGGCAGCTTGCTGCTGCTGCTGCTCAGCAGCAGCTGGCGCTGCTGCTGCTGTTGCTGCAGCAGCAGCTGCTGCTGCGGCAGCGCTGCTGCTTGTGCTGCTGCTGCTGCTGTGCTGCTGTAGCAGCAGCCGGTTGCTGCTTGTGCTGCTGCTGCTGCTGCTTGTTTGCAGCAGCAGCAGCTGCTTAGCGGCAGCAACAGCAGCGGCAGCAACTTGCTGCTGCTGCTGCTGGCTGCTGCTGCTGCTGCTGCTGCTGCTGCCCAACATTTGCTGCTGCTGCTTGCTGCTGCTGCTGCTGCTGCTGCTGGTGCTGCTGCTGCTGCTGCTGTGGCTGATGCTGCTGTAGCAGCCTTGCTGCTGCTGCTGCTGCTGCTGCTGCTGCTGTCTGCTGCTGCTGCTGCTGCTGCTGCTGAGTGTAACTTTGTAAATGGTCCAAGTCGGACCGAAACGTCGTCGTAAGCTTCTCTCTTCTATGTGCGGGTTATTTGTGTAACGCATCCCTCTATCCACTGGACCACAAATTTGTGGTCCAGTGGATAGAGGGATGCGTACTGTGTCCTGTCCTGTTTTCACAGGGCTGGGCATGGCAACGCAGGATTGAATCCTGGTCAGCTGCAGTCCTGTTAATGATATACATATATATATATATATATATATATATATATATATATATATATATATATATAATGTGTGTGTGTGTGTGTGTGTCGTGCCGAATAGGTAAAACTGGCCACTTAGCAAGAACTCATTCAAAATTAAGCCCTTTTTAAAATTTGCTCTTATACATTTAAAGATACATTTTTTCATGTTAACATAAAAATTAATGATTTTGTACCAAAAGAACCTTAGAAAATTTACCCAACCTTATTATAACTAGCGCAATTTAATTTAACCTAATCCAGCAAAATATATTTTATATAAGTCTACAATAATTTAATAATCAACAAAGTGAAATTTTTTTTTTCGTTAGGTTCACAATGAGTTTTACGAAATTATTGTATACACAAATTTTCGCTTGCCCTATTCGGCAAGAAGTGAGTTGCTATTTAAGCCAAAATCGCAAGTTTTACTTATTCTGGACAACATATATATATATATATATATATATATATATATATATATATATATATATATATATATATATATATATATATATTGTGAAGAGTAGAACAGAATTCTTCCTCCATAAGCCATGCGTATCGTAAGAGGTGACTAAAATGTCTGGAGCAAGGGACCAGTAAGCCCTTCTCCTGTACATATTACTAAATTTAAAAGGAGAAACTTATATATATATATATATATATATATATATATATATATATATATATATATATATATATATATATATATATATATATATATATATATATATATATATATAAGTGAGGGTACGTGTGTGCTTGTTTGTTTGTTTTAGTATTATTTTATGAGTAATAACACAAAGCCTTCTACTGTAATTATTACATTTTATATTATTTTTATTACTACTACTACTACTACTACTACTACTACTACTACTACTACTACTTCTACTACTGTTACTACTATTACTGCTTCTACCACTACCAGCATTAGTACTTATGCTAATATTGCTGTAGATGTTTGCGGCACCATTGTCATTATAACATATGCCCCAGAGCTGGAGCCTCAAGTGAGGTACACATCCAGAGAGTGCCTTCAAGGTTTAGAGTACCTGGGGTTTGTGTAGGCTGGCGAGCCCTGCCTCAAGACGACCACAACGACACCTGCTGGGGCCTGGATGACGTAGCCCTCACCACCAGCGACGCCTCTCACCACCCAGTTGTTGACGACTTCGACCCTGTAGATCCTACCAACTGGATGTTCTTCCCCGGGGCCAAGGTCAAGGTACGTGGTCATCAATCTAGGCAGTAGGGGAAAGGCACTATGTGATAAGACACACAACAGTTAACACCACCCACTGCGCATGACACACAACAGTTAACACCACCCACTGCGCATGACACACAACGGGTAACACCACCCACTGCGCATGACACACAACAGGTAACACCACCCACTGCGCATGACACACAACGGGTAACACCACCCACTGCGCATGACACACAACAGGTAACACCACCCACTGCGCATGACACACAACAGGTAACACCACCCACTGCGCATGACACACAACAGGTAACACCACCCACTGCGCATGACACACAACAGGTAACACCACCCACTGCGCATGACACACAACGGGTAACACCACCCACTGCGCATGACACACAACAGGTAACACCACCCACTGCGCATGACACACAACGGGTAACACCACCCACTGCGCATGACACACAACAGGTAACACCACCCACTGCGCATGACACACAACGGGTAACACCACCCACTGCGCATGACACACAACAGGTAACACCACCCACTGCGCATGACACACAACAGGTAACACCACCCACTGCGCATGACACACAACAGTTAACACCACCCACTGCGCATGACACACAACAGTTAACACCACCCACTGCGCATGACACACAACAGGTAACACCACCCACTGCGCATGACACACAACGGGTAACACCACCCACTGCGCATGACACACAACAGTTAACACCACCCACTGCGCATGACACACAACAGGTAACACCACCCACTGCGCATGACACACAACAGTTAACACCACCCACTGCGCATGACACACAACAGTTAACACCACCCACTGCGCATGACACACAACAGGTAACACCACCCACTGCGCATGACACACAACGGGTAACACCACCCACTGCGCATGACACACAACAGTTAACACCACCCACTGCGCATGACACACAACAGGTAACACCACCCACTGCGCATGACACACAACAGTTAACACCACCCACTGCGCATGACACACAACAGGTAACACCACCCACTGCGCATGACACACAACAGTTAACACCACCCACTGCGCATGACACACAACAGTTAACACCACCCACTGCGCATGACACACAACAGTTAACACCACCCACTGCGCATGACACACAACAGTTAACACCACCCACTGCGCATGACACACAACAGTTAACACCACCCACTGCGCATGACACACAACAGTTAACACCACCCACTGCGCATGACACACAACAGTTAACACCACCCACTGCGCATGACACACAACAGGTAACACCACCCACTGCGCATGACACACAACAGTTAACACCACCCACTGCGCATGACACACAACAGTTAACACCACCCACTGCGCATGACACACAACAGTTAACACCACCCACTGCGCATGACACACAACAGTTAACACCACCCACTGCGCATGACACACAACAGTTAACACCACCCACTGCGCATGACACACAACAGTTAACACCACCCACTGCGCATGACACAGATGGAAAACTTATTTTCTTCTAAAATCTTTGCCTGTATATCCTTATAACACCCAGATGTTAAGTCTACGTTTTGAAAAATCTAGTTTTCAAACTTCGTTTAAGTAATACAACACCTGCTTTGTCATTTCCTCACCTGTATGGCTTTTTAGTTCCAAAAGCGTTCAGTAGGCTGTCCATCTTAAAGTATCGAAATACATCATTTAACTGATCTATATGTGATAAATCTTGTGACAACTGGATCTTTTTAGAAATTAATTCAGCTAGTTCCTCACAGGTAATTTTGCTTCTCTTAGATTATGCCGCTAGGCCCTATCTTTGAATCTGGTATTCCTTAAAATTCTACAGCTATGGTACCGGTAGTCTGTGGTGGCCCCCCTTCCCTTGGTGTCTTCAGCACGTGCTTATATTGCTAGTGACACACTGTGTATATGACATTACAGGAGTGGTGTGGTTCTGAGGGCAACAGCCTAGTGTTTGAGGGCAGTGGACCAGGCTCTAACAGTTTGACCACCACACGCCTACTGGACCTGCGGGCTACACCTCCGGCCCATGACGTGATCCTGGGACACCATTTCATAAAACAGCCTCCCAGCGGGTCAGTAAACAGTGTGTCCCTGAAGTAATCCATCTTCAACTTAAATGTTTAGCAGTAATTTCAGTTTGGAAGGAGGTCATACAGGATATTGCATATATAGTGTGAGATGTTTATCTCCTGGTACATAGCAGAGGTGTGTGAATATATGTAGAGGGTTGTATGTCTCTATATACGCTTCGAGGATTGTTTTTAGGTTTATCTCTGTGTTAATACACCGAGAAATGTCTTTCAGCATGTACATGGAGCACTGATATTTATACATTTCTGTATATACATCGACAGCTGTATGTCTCATTATAGATAAAGCGAGATGTGTATTAGTGTATGATAGCTCTGAGGTGTGTATATATATATGCACTGAGTTATAAATCCCTCATTATATATACAGTGAGAGATGTATATCTCAGTGTATATACTCCAAGAGTTCGCTATAAAGCTTATTATTGTTAATAAAGTATTCTTGATTGTTAACGTGCGTGAATTGATAGGCTTCAAACTTAGCAAGCTAAGACATGGGAGGATGTAATTAGATGTAATCCGAAGGATGGAAATGTATTTTTAATTACTTGGATCAAAGGCCCTGCAGGAAAATCAAAGCACTTTCACTTAAAAATTAAAAGATTACAGCTCAGGCAAAAAAAAATTTTGAGATAAAACTCAATAAAAAAAACTCTTATTACTGAAGTTCTTTAACACATTATTTTCCTCCTTCAACATGTATGCACATATATCTGCTTACATCACATAATGATAATCAGTGTTTGTCACAGGTGGGTGACGAAGGCCGGGAAGGTGAAGCAATGTTCAGGTCGCCAACGTCTAGTTTTCTCTGGTGACGGTCTGCGTAGAGTGTGTACCCCTTATATTGATGCCAGGTATGATGACTTATATTGATGCCAGGTATAATGACATATGCTAGTAATGATGCCTTATATTGATGCTAGCTACGATGCCTTATATTTGATGACACCAATGATGCCTTATACTGACGCCAGCTGTGATACCTCATATTGATGCCATCTGTGATGCCTTATACTAATGCCAGCTATGATGCCTTATATTGATGCCAGCTATAGTGCTTTATATTAATATCAGCAATGCCTTATACTGATGCCAGTTAAGATGCCTTATACTAATGCCAGTGATGCCTTATATTGATACCACCTTTAGTGCTTTATATTATTGATAGCAATGGTGATTTATATTGGCGTCAGATATGGTTCCCTGTACAGATGTCAGGTATAGTGTTTTATATTTGTGTTACCTACATTGAAGCCTCGCATTGTTCCTATATTGACGTCTGACTGTCATACCGGTGGAAATAAGCTTACCTCATCACCCCTGATGTAACAGTTAACAATAATCGACATCATTGTAAATGTATTTCATTTGTTTACTCCAGAGAAAGAGATTTTATACTGCCAGAAAGAAAAAACTGACAGGAAATGACAGAAATACCACACTGCCTCGGATCAGTACTGGAGTGGAGACACAGTCAGTGGCACCCCCTTCCAGAACAACAGATTATTAGTGCCAACAAATAAAGCCTCCCTACTTACAACCAGTACGACAACATTTGTATTTACAAATATTCAGGGTCTAAAACCATCAACAAACAACAAAATTCCTTTCATCAGTGGACTCTTCAGAGGCTCAGATGTAATGTTTGAGGCTTTCACAGAGACCCACACAAAGGATCACTTTGACAACAAAATATGGATCCCAGGGTACAACTTATTCAGACGAGACAGAAAGAACAGGCAACAAAGATGGGGGGGGGGTGACACCACAAATGATATAGGTGAAGTTTTGGCAGTAAAAATTGAAAACCATAATCTTGTTAGTGTGGCTGTATACAAGCCACCAGATGCAACTTCCCAACATTTCAAGGAACAGCTTTTGAAAATTTACTGTCTGGTGAATTTTCCAACTCCAGACTCATTATACCTTGTTGCTGGGGTTTTTCAACTCAAGACACCGAAAATGGAGGAATGTTACAAATACGGTTTTAGCAGTGATAACCTCAGGAGGCAGCTCGGATGAAAATTCACACACACACATGCAACAAATTCACCTTAAACCACCAAATAGTGGAACCAACAAGACTGGAAAATACACTTAACCTTATTTTCACTAATAATGATGATCTGGTATGAAATATAGCAGTATCAAAGACAATACACTCGGGTCACAACATAATTGAAGTGCAGACATGTTTACTCAGGGCCCTGACAAGCAAAATGAGATCAGTTATGTGGGTGCCTTCACCAAATTCAACTTCAATAACAGAAACATACAGTGGGATGAAATTAACGATGTCCTAAATGAAACAAGCTGGGAAGACATCCTAAATTACACGGATCTGAACCTTTGCCTAGAAAGAATTAACTTTGTGGTACTTGAGGTATGTTAAAGGCACATTTTCCTAAGAAAAAAGAAGAGAAAGAGAAAGACGCTCCCTCTACAGTCCTTTACCTGTAGAGGGAATTTTCTAGTGTAAAATTGAAGTTATGTCTGTGTAGTGTAATACTGAAGTTATCTCTGTAGAATTTGTTGGGGGAAGTAGAGGAAGTCTTAATAATTAACACTGAGATATTCAGTGACCTTGGCAATTGAGTTTGGGATTTTCCTACAAGCTGAGAAGTTAGTCCTCGGCCCCTGAGTATCTAAGTTCTGGAGGAGAGAGAGTGTTGAGGTGATGAGACGAGCGTTGTTGTCCTCTTCTGTGTGTGTTGTAGCACTTGTATTGCAGCAATGAAGTCATGGTGTATCAATGGATGTCTTAGATGCTGGTGTATGCACTGCCCACTGAAGAGGTGAACAGTGATCCATTGTGAAGCACTGCTGCGGCTGCCCACTTCTTCTTTGGGTCAACTGAGTCATCAGTGAAGCAGAACAGCCTGTCTGGACCTGCTGCTTGTGCCGTGCTAGGGTATGCATGATAAATGAGACACTTGTGCAACATTTGAGTATCTTTGTTATGGAACGTTTCTCCAGCCAGTGGCTTCTTCAGAAAGGTAGACGATGAGGAGTTTAAAGAAATCAGTCCTTTAGCCTGGACTGATTACCTCAATAGCCTCTTCCGGTACACCTGACCTGTCTACAGTATATAAGTCTCTTCTCCGTGAATTTGCTATACTTTTATTAAGATTGATGGGCTGAACACATCATCTCCAGGCTGAGGGACTGATTATCTCAAACTCCTCCTCATCTTTCACCATTCTTTGTATTGGGCTGAAGAAGCCACTGGTTGGGGAAACGTCTCCACAGTAGATACCCAAGCGTTGCACAGGTGTCTCATTCATCAACTTGGCTGTTTACAAAACCATTGATATAATAAGAGAATGTGCATGAATCCTCAGTGCTGTACAGTTGCTTGCTCACTCAATGTCAAATGAGTGAGTTGTATAGTCAGCTGGCAGGTTGCTACCTGGCTCTGCAGCTGGCAGGTTGCTACCTGGCTCTGCAGCTGGCAGGTTGCTACCTGGCTCTGTAGCTGGCAGGATGCTACCTGGCTCTGCAGCTGGCAGGTTGCTACCTGGCTCTGCAGCTGGCAGGATGCTACCTGGCTCTGCAGCTGGCAGGTTGCTACCTGGCTCTGCAGCTGGCAAGCCGCTACCCGACTCCAGGTACTGAGTTGTAGGCGGTAACTTCTTCGTTGAGCCAAATACTAACCTTACGAGCAACAGCTCGTAAGTACAGCACGGTCTTGGTGACTGTCAGCTGATAGCTTTCTTTTGGTTGCGGTGCTCCTTGTTGTTGCTGGGGAGGTGTTGACGAGTTTTGCTGCTTGAGAGAGAGAGAGAGAACAGACTCACTTAAAACCTGATACAGACCATGGTGTGAATGTAATTTTTTTTTTTTTTTTTTTTTTTTAGGTTTGGTGTTCCGTAATTGACATAGAATATTCAGGATATCATGGCAGGCTCCAGATTAAGGGTTTAACATGGCTTTTATGGCAATCGGCCTAGAAGAGAGCAAGAGAACTGATGTACTCGACCTGCTTTTAGAAGTTAAGTCCCTTGTCGATCCAGACACCGATGTAGTGATATAATGTAGTCCCCTTGAGGTCTTCAGTTTGTATGCGGAGTTGGACGAGGGAATTTTAGGCTTGATTCCAAGAGCCTTCGATTTCTCAGCTGAAGTCTTGAGACAGAGATTCCTGAGGGAGGTAGATATGAGGCTTGCTGAGCCCTGTGTAGCTGCTGTCTAGGCCCTCTCACAACGAGGGCAAAGTCCTCATAGCTTGGTAACATCATACCTGTAGATGAATGGTTCAGAGAACCGACACGTTGATAAATTAGACACATGTGCAACTCTTGGGTATCTTTATTGAGGAAACGTTTCGCCACACAATGACTTCATCAGTCCATACAAAGGAGAAACATAAAGAACAGGGGAAGAATGAGGTAATCAGTCCCTCAACCTTGAGTCGATGTGGTCAGTCCATCAATTTTGAATAGAATACAGCATATGTGCGGAGAAGTGGCTTGTATACCGTAGGCAGGAGAGGTGCAGCAGTCGTAGGTGGTGTTACATTTATCCAATGTGGAAGTAGGTCGTGCCCAAGGGTTAGGCAAGCGAAGAATTCCCAAGTATTAAGATCTAATTAAGTTCCCAAGAGTTGCATATGTGTCTAATTTATCAACGTGTCGGTTCTCTGAACCATTCATCCACAATCCTGTCAGACACTGTAACTTCTTGGGTTCTTAATACTTGGGAATTCTTCGCTTGCCTAACCCTTGTTACCCAAGTGTGGTCACTTGTTACCCAAGTGTGGTCACTTGTTACCCAAGTGTGGTCACTTGTTACCCAAGCGTGGTCACTTGTTACTCAAGTGTGGTCACTTGTTACCCAAGCGTGGTCACTTGTTACTCAAGTGTGGTCACTTGTTACCCAAGTGTGGTCACTTGTTACTCAAGTGTGGTCACTTGTTACCCAAGTGTGGCCACTTGTTATCCAAGTGTAGTCACTTGTTACCCAAGTGTGGCCACTTGTTATCCAAGTGTAGTCACTTGTTATCCAAGTGTGGTCACTTGTTATCCAAGTGTAGTCACTTTTTATCCAAGTGTGGCCACTTGTTATCCAAGTGTGGCCACTTGTTATCCAAGTGTGGCCACTTTTTATCCAAGTGTGGCCACTTGTTATCCAAGTGTAGCCACTTGTTATCGTTGTTGCAGCTGATTGATAACCATCATTATCTGTTACATGATAACCTTGTGTGGTTATCATGTCTGTTCTTGACCTCTCAGTCAACATGGGCGTCTCTGGTGTTGTCAGACTTTCTTATTTTAAAAACTCTGGTAATCAGTGTTGCAGCTATTCTTTGAAACTTTTCAAAATTAGCTGCATTTTTTTTAAATGTGGGCACAACCACACTACAGGATATTAAAATTTTGGCTTAATATATCTTGTAAACAGGTTTTTTTTTTATATATAAATTTCCGGCTATTTATTATTTTTTTCACAATTTCGCTTATACGATCTTCTAATGGCAACCTTCTTTTAATAATGGCTTCTATGCCCCTCTTTCTTTTATACTTTCATTATATGTGTCCTTATTTCACTTTCTCCCATTTCCTCTATATGGCATTAATCAGCAACATATGTTACGCTGCAGGAGTGTGGGTGTAGTGAGCCTGGCAGCTGAGCTGGGTGAGTGTACCAGCAGTCACAGTGGTACAGTGAGTGTACTGGTCTACACAGAGAGGGGAGACACTAAGACAGTACTGGGAGAGGAATTATTAACTTGGTCATCACAGGAGTATGCTCTCCCTGTCCCGCCTCACCTCCAGCTTCAACACACACGGTAAGTAGTCACCTGACCTGCCACCAGCACCCTGGATCATCAAGCAGTCAAGGGGGGTATCTGGTCTCAAGGCCGGGAAACTATATTATTTTACTGACGGAAATTCTAAAACCGTAAGCGTCACACAGGTAATCAGATTTGATACAAAAGATAGGAGGGTAGCTCCAATTCTTTGGATTAGGAGCCCTTCATTAGCAGAAGACACCCACCTGGAAGGGTGTGAGTTTAGATCTCTTCAGATACTGCGAAGTTCCACTAATTTTTAAAGAGATAAACGGCTAAGCCAGTGGAAGGCCTCGGTTAGATGACAAACACCTCCAGCTGTGGGTCATGACATGAATAAGACCCGCGTCAGGAAACACTTGTCCTGTTTCCTGACAAACCTTACTTAACCTAAGGTCAACTTACAGTCACTGGTTACAGCTCATCTAAACATTGTTACAGCTCATTAAACATTGTTACAGCTCATTAAACATTGTTACAGCTCATTAAACATTGTTACAGCTCATTAAACATTGTTACAGCTCATCTAAACATTGTTACAGCTCATTAAACATTGTTACAGCTCATCTAAACATTGTTACAGCTCATTAAACATTGTTACAGCTCATCTAAACATTGTTATAGCTCATCTAAACATTGTTACAGCTTATCTAAACATTGTTACAGCTCATCTAAACACTGTTACAGCTTTTCTAAAGATTGTTACAGTTCATCTAAACATTGTTACAGCTCATCTAAACATCGTTACAGTCACTCTCAGTATACCACTCACGTAAAGCCTGTATATTAGTTAGTCTTACTGCAGGTACTGAAAATCTAAGATAGTTACTATGAATCACTCATTGTTGCAGCTGCTGTAGAATCAACACTACTGTAAGAGTTGTAAATTTGCCATCATGTAGGTACTGTAACCTACCACTAGCCCGAGTTACTGTAACCTGGAACTTGCCCCAGGTACTGTAACCTGACGCTTGTACCAGGTACTCTAACCTGACACTTGTACCAGGTACTGTAACCATACAATTGCACGAGGTACTGTAATCTTACAATCGCCCCAGGTACTGTAACCTAACACATGTCCGAGGTACTGTAACCTGACACTTGTGCCAGGTGCTGTAACCTCTCACTTGTCCCAGGTACTATAACCTGACACTTGTACCAGGTACTGTAACCTCTCACTTGCACCAGGTACTGCTACCAGGTCCCAAGTACTGTAACCTAACACTTGTTCCAGATACTGTAACCTGACACTTGTACCAGTTCTGTAACCTGACACTTGGGACGCCAAGCCCATGATGATTCTCTTCCAATCGCTTGTTCTCTCTAGGCTGGAATACTGGTGTACACTAACGGCCCCTTTCAAAGCAGGCGAAATTGCTGACCTGGAGAGTATACAAAGAACTTTCACGGCACACATAAGTGCGATAAAGCACCTAAATTACTGGGAACGGTTGATATCCCTTGATTTGTATTCCTTGGAAAGCAGGCGAGAAAGATACATGATAATATACACTTGGAAAATCCTAGAGGGATTGGTACCAAACTTGCACACGACAATCATTCCCCATGAAAGCACAAGACTCGACAGGAGATGTTACATTTCCCCAGTGAAAAGCAGGGGCGCCACGAGTACAGTAAGAGACAACACAATAAGTGTCAGGGTCCCAAGACTATTCAACTGCCTCCCAGCATACATAAGGGTGATTACCAATAGACCCCTGGCTATCTTCATGAAGTCACTGGACAGGCACCTATAGTCAGTACCTGACCAGCCCGGCTGTGAGTCGTATGTCAGTTTGCTTAAGGCCAGCAGTAACAGCCTAGTTGATCAGACTCTGATCCACCACGAGGCCTGGTCTCAGACCGGGCCGCGGGGTCGTTGACCCCCGAAACCCTCTCTAGGTATGTCATGTGGGTCCTTAAGGAGATACTGGAGTAAGGAATACACTCGATGGATGATTTGGAGTCGTATAATATGAGTCTTGAGGGAAAGAGACCAGGTCTGCCTGGCGAGTCTATGCCTATGTTGAAGTGAGAGAGAAGCCACTGGATAGCTGCTGACGTGCGAGTGGCTCGTGACGTCACACTAGCCAGGGAGCCGATCTATAACATAGCTGGGAATCTAAGTATACTACACAAGTAATTAAGTAATCAGTGACACACTACTGACAGGTATACTCCAGGTGTTCTAGGTACTGTAACCTAACACTGCCTCGGTTTCTTTATCCGCATCACTGTAGGATGTGTAGATTCCAATCACTGTAGGTTCCCATCACTTTAGGTTCCCATCACTATAGGTTATTATCACTGGAGGGTACATCACTGTAGGGTAGATTCCCATCACTGTAGATTCAAATCACTAGGTTCCCATCAGTGTAGTTTCCCATCACTGTAGGTTCCCCATCATTGTAGGTTCCATCACTATGGTTCCATCGCTCTAGATTCCCAACACTGGAGGTTACATTACTCTAGGTTTCCATCACTGTAGGTTCCATCACTGTAGGTTCCCATCACTCCAGGTTCCCATCACTGTAGGTTCCCATCACTGTAGGTTCCATCACTGCACGTTGTGTAGGTTCCCATCACTGTAGGTGCCCATAATTGGAAGTTTCCATCACTGTAGGTTCCATTACTGTAGCTTCCCATCACTGTAGTTTCTACAGTTCAAGGTTCTATCACTCTAGAATCCCATCCCTGTAGGTTCCCATCACTCTAGGTTTCATCACTCTAGGTTCCCATCGCTGCAGGTTTCCATCACTCTAGGTTCCCATCCCTGTAGGTTCCCCTCACTTTAGGTTCCATCACTGTACGATTCCATCACTGTAGGTTCCATCACTCTAGATGGCATCACTGAAGGTTCCCATCACTGCAGGTTGTGTCACTGCGGGTTACCTTCCTATCACTATAGATCCCCATCACTGGAGGTTACATTAATGTCGGGTCCCAACACTGTAGGTTCCAATCATAGTAGGTCCCACATCACTTTAGGTTTCACCACTGTAGGTTAGCATCAAAATAAGATCCCAATACTGGAAGTTCCCATCACTAAGTTCCCATCACTGTAGGTTCCCATCAATGCAGGTTCCATCGATATAGGTTCCATGATTGCAGATTCCCATCATTATAGGTTCCATCACTGCAGGTTCCATCACTGCAGGTTCCATCACTGCAGGTTCCATCACTGCAGGTTCCATCACTGCAGGTTCCATCACTGCAGGTACCATCACTGCAGGTTCCATCACTGCAGGTTCCATCACTGCAGGCTACCATCACTGCAGGTTCCATCACTGCAGGTTCCATCACTGCAGGTTCCATCACTGCAGGTTCCATCACTGCAGGCTACCATCACTGCAGGTTCCATCACTGCAGGTTCCATCACTGCAGGTTCCATCACTGCAGGTTCCATCACTGCAGGCTACCATCACTGCAGGCTACCATCACTGCAGGCTACCATCACTGCAGGCTACCATCACTGCAGGCTACCATCACTGCAGGCTACCATCACTGCAGGTTCCATCACTGCAGGCTACCATCACTGCAGGCTACCATCACTGCAGGCTACCATCACTGCAGGCTACCATCACTACAGGCTACCATCACTGCAGGCTACCATCACTGCAGGCTACCATCACTGCAGGCTACCATCACTGCAGGTTCCATCACTGCAGGCTACCATCACTGCAGGCTACCATCACTGCAGGCTACCATCACTACAGGCTACCATCACTGCAGGCTACCATCACTGCAGGCTACCATCACTGCAGGCTACCATCACTGCAGGCTACCATCACTGCAGGCTACCATCACTGCAGGCTACCATCACTGCAGGCTACCATCACTGCAGGCTACCATCACTGCAGGCTACCATCACTGCAGGCTACCATCACTGCAGGCTACCATCACTGCAGGCTACCATCACCATCACTGCAGGTTCACTGCATCACTGCAGGCTACCATCACTGCAGGCTACCATCACTGCAGGCTACCATCACTGCAGGCTACCATCACTGCAGGCTACCATCACTACCATCACTGCAGGCTACCATCACTGCAGGTTCCATCACTGCAGGCTACCATCACTGCAGGCTACCATCACTGCAGTCTACCATCACTGCAGGCTACCATCACTGCAGGCTACCATCACTGCAGGCTACCATCACTGCAGGTTCCATCACTGCAGGCTACCATCACTGCAGGCTACCATCACTGCAGGCTACCATCACTGCAGGCTACCATCACTGCAGGCTACCATCACTGCAGGCTACCATCACTGCAGGTTCCATCACTGCAGGCTACCATCACTGCAGGCTACATCACTGCAGGCTACCATCACTGCAGGCTACCACTGCAGGCTGCAGGCTACCATCACTGCAGGCTACCATCACTGCAGGCTACCATCACTGCAGGCTACCATCACTGCAGGCTACCATCCTGCATCACTGCAGGCTACCATCACTGCAGGCTACCATCACTGCAGGTTCCATCACTGCATCCATCACTGCAGGCTACCATCACTGCAGGCTACCATCACTGCAGGCTACCATCACTGCAGGCTACCATCACTGCAGGCCATCACTGCAGGCTCCATCACTGCAGGCTACCATCACTGCAGGTTCCATCACCATCATCTGCAGGCTACCATCACTGCAGGCTACCATCACTGCAGGCTCACCATCACTGCAGGCTACCATCACTGCAGGCTACCATCACTGCAGGCTACCATCACTGCAGGTTCCATCACTGCAGGCTACCATCACTGCAGGTTCCATCACTGCAGGCTACCATCACTGCAGGCCATCACTGCATCACACTGCAGGCTACCATCACTGCAGGCTACCATCACCATCACTGCAGGCTACCATCACTGCAGGCTACCATCACTGCAGGCTACCATCACTGCAGGTTCCATCACTGCAGGCTACCATCACTGCAGGCTACCATCACTGCAGGCTACCATCACTGCAGGTTCCATCACTGCAGGCTACCATCACTGCAGGCTACCATCACTGCAGGCTACCATCACTGCAGGTTCCATCACTGCAGGCTACCATCACTGCAGGTCCATCACTGCAGGCTACCATCACTGCAGGCTACCATCACTGCAGGCTACATCACTGCAGGCTACCATCACTGCAGGCTACCATCACTGCAGGTTCCATCACTGCAGGCTACCATCACTGCAGGCTACCATCACTGCAGGCTACCATCACTGCAGGTTACATCACTGCACGCAACCATCACAGCAGGTTCCATCACCATCACTGCAGGCTACCATCACTGCAGGCTACCATTACTGCAGGCTACCATCACTGCAGGCTACCATCACTGCAGGCTACCATCACTGCAGGCTACCATCACTGCAGGCTACCATCACTGCAGGCTACCATCACTGCAGGCTACCATCACTGCAGGCTACCCTCACTGCCATCACTGCCGGCTACCATCCCTGCAGGTTCCCATCCCTGCAGGTTCCATCACTGGAGGCTACCATCACTGCAGGCTACCATCACTGCAGGCTACCATCACTGCAGGCTACCATCACTGCAGGCTGCCACCACTGCAGGCTACCATCACTGCAGGCTTCCATCACTGCAGGCTACCATCACTGCAGGCTACCATCACTGCAGGCTACCATCACTGCAGGCTACCATCACTGCAGGCTCCACACTGCAGGCTACCATCACTGCAGGCTACCATCACTGCAGGCTACCATCACTGCAGGCTACCATCACTGCAGGCTACCATCACTGCAGGTTACCATCACTGCAGGCTACCATACCATCACTGCAGGCTACCATCACTGCAGGCTACCATCACTGCAGGCTACCATCACTGCAGGCTACCATCACTGCAGGCTACCATCACTGCAGGCTACCATCACTGCAGGCTACCATCACTGCAGGCTACCATCACTGCAGGCTACCATCACTGCAGGCTACCATCACTGCAGGCTACCATCACTGCAGGCTACCATCACTGCAGGTTCCATCACTGCAGGCTACCATCACTGCAGGCTCCATCACTGCAGGCTACCATCACTGCAGGTTCCATCACTGCAGGCTACCATCACTGGCTACCATCACTGCAGGCTACCATCACTGCAGGCTACCATCACTGCAGGCTACCATCACTGCAGGCTACCATCACTGCAGGCTACCATCACTGCAGGCTACCATCACTGCAGGTTCCATCACTGCAGGCTACCATCACTGCAGGCTACCATCACTGCAGGCTACCATCACTGCAGGCTACTATCACTGCAGGCTACCATCACTGCAGGCTACCATCACTGCAGGCTACCATCACTGCAGGCTACCATCACTGCAGGCTACTATCACTGCAGGCTACCATCACTGCAGGCTACCATCACTGCTGTTTCCATCACTGCAGGTTCCATCACTGCAGGCTACCATCACTGCAGGCTACCATCACTGCAGGCTACCATCACTGCAGGCTGCCATCACTGCAGGTCACTGCAGGCTACCATCACTGCTAGCAGGCTACCATCACTACAGGCTACCATCACTGCAGGCTACCATCACTGCAGGCTACCATCACTGCAGGCTACCATCACTGCAGGCTACCATCACTGCAGGCTACCATCACTGCAGGTTCCATCACTGCAGGCTACCATCACTGCAGGCTACCATCACTGCAGGCTACCATCACTGCAGGCTACCATCACTGCAGGCTACCATCACTGCTGTTTCCATCACTGCAGGTTCCATCACTGCAGGCTACCATCACTGCAGGCTACCATCACTGCAGGCTACCATCACTGCAGGCTGCCATCACTGCAGGCTACCATCACTGCAGGCTACCATCACTGCAGGCTACCATCACTGCAGGTTCCATCACTGCAGGCTACCATCACTGCAGGCTATCATCACTGCAGGCTACCATCACTGCAGGTTCCATCACTGCAGGCTACCATCACTGCAGGCTACCATCACTGCAGGCTACCATCACTGCAGGCTACCATCACTGCAGGCTACCATCACTGCAGGTTCCGTCACTGCAGGCTACTATCACTGCAGGCTACCATCACTGCAGGCTACCATCACTGCAGGTTCCATCACTGCAGGCTACCATCACTGCAGGCTACCATCACTGCAGGCTACCATCACTGCAGGTTCCATCACTGCAGGCTACCATCACTGCAGGCTACCATCACTGCAGGTTCCATCACTGCAGGCTACCATCACTGCAGGCTACCATCACTGCAGGTTCCATCACTGCAGGCTACCATCACTGCAGGCTACCATCACTGCAGGCTACCATCACTGCAGGTTCCATCACTGCAGGCTACCATCACTGCAGGCTACCATCACTGCAGGCTACCATCACTGCAGGCTACCATCACTGCAGGTTCCATCACTGCAGGCTACCATCACTGCAGGTTCCATCACTGCAGGCTACCATCACTGCAGGTTCCATCACTGCAGGCTACCATCACTGCAGGCTACCATCACTGCAGGCTACCATCACTGCAGGCTACCATCACTGCAGGTTCCATCACTGCAGGCTACCATCACTGCAGGCTACCATCACTGCAGGCTACCATCACTGCAGGTTCCATCACTGCAGGCTACCATCACTGCAGGCTACCATCACTGCAGGCTACCATCACTGCAGGTTCCATCACTGCAGGCTACCATCACTGCAGGCTACCATCACTGCAGGCTACCATCACTGCAGGTTCCATCACTGCAGGCTACCATCACTGCAGGTTCCATCACTGCAGGCTACCATCACTGCAGGCTACCATCACTGCAGGTTCCATCACTGCAGGCTACCATCACTGCAGGCTACCATCACTGCAGGCTACCATCACTGCAGGTTCCATCACTGCAGGCTACCATCACTGCAGGCTACCATCACTGCTGGCTACCATCACTGCAGGCTACCATCACTGCAGGTTCCATCACTGCAGGCTACCATCACTGCAGGTTCCATCACTGCAGGCTACCATCACTGCAGGCTACCATCACTGCAGGCTACCATCACTGCAGGTTCCATCACTGCAGGCTACCATCACTGCAGGCTACCATCACTGCAGGCTACCATCACTGCAGGTTCCATCACTGCAGGCTACCATCACTGCAGGCTACCATCACTGCAGGCTACCATCACTGCAGGTTCCATCACTGCAGGCTACCATCACTGCAGGTTCCATCACTGCAGGCTACCATCACTGCAGGCTACCATCACTGCAGGCTACCATCACTGCAGGTTCCATCACTGCAGGCTACCATCACTGCAGGTTCCATCACTGCAGGCTACCATCACTGCAGGTTCCATCACTGCAGGCTACCATCACTGCAGGCTACCATCACTGCAGGCTACCATCACTGCAGGCTACCATCACTGCAGGTTCCATCACTGCAGGCTACCATCACTGCAGGTTCCATCACTGCAGGCTACCATCACTGCAGGTTCCATCACTGCAGGCTACCATCACTGCAGGCTACCATCACTGCAGGCTACCATCACTGCAGGTTCCATCACTGCAGGCTACCATCACTGCAGGTTCCATCACTTCAGGCTACCATCACTGCAGGCTACCATCACTGCAGGCTACCATCACTGCAGGCTACCATGACTAAGTCCTGTTACGCAGACATGCAGAAAAAAATATTTTATATAACATAGTTCCGGGAGTATACTGAAAGCGGACGTGTATTATTCCGTGAAAGTGGACGCGTTTTATTCCTGTGAGTCAGACAATGGCCGGGACAGGAGCTGATGAGAGGTGTGTTTAGTTCAGTACCAGACGGGTGGTGACGGGGGTAAAGTCATCATGTTTTGGACGGTAGTTTGAGTAGGTAATTCTGCTAAGTTTTTTAGTGTATACTATAGATGGTTGTGTTTAAGTGATCTCATGTTTATCTGTAAAACCCTAGCATGCAGAGGCCTGTGTTTTGGAGAGTATTTAACGTTGCCACTGTAGGCTATGTAGCCTGCGGAAAGGATGGGGGGGGGGTGTCACGGAGCCTCCCTGTTCATAAATATTCCTGGTTCTTAACGGCTGCTCACACTGCTGTCTAAGGGTTATAAAATTACACTGAAAAACACAGCAACTTTTGGGCCAGCATGTACTCATATATTAAACAATATTAATTATTATTAGGAAGGAAGGACAAAAATTCACCTATGTAAAATATATATCTATATTAATAATAGTAACTTATATACAACTTATAACCACGACAAGAAACCACCAGACTCCAGTTCACATTACACTAACACACTGCTACTGAGTTAAACAAAATAAATGAACATTTATGAACAGGGAGGCTCCGTTACACCCCCCCCATCCTTTCCGCAGGCTACACAGCCTACAGTGGCAACGTTAAATACTCTCCAAAACACAGGCCTCTGCATGCTAGGGTTTTACAGATAAACATGAGAGCACTTAAACACAACCATCTATAGTATACACTAAAAAACTTACCAGAATTACCTACTCAAACTACCGTCCAAAACATGATGACTTTACCCCCGTCACCACCCGTCTGGTACTGAACTAAACACACCTCTCACCAGCTCCTGTCCTGGTCATTGTCTGACTCACGGGAATAAAACGCGTCCACTTTCAGGGAATAATACACGTCCGCTTTCAGTATACTCCCGGAACTATGTTAAAAAAAATATTTTTTCTGCATGTCACTGCTTAACAGTGCCTATCACTGGAGGTTACATTACTCTAGGGTCCCATCACTGTAGGTTCCATCACTGTAGGTCCTGTTCACTGATGGTCATGTCACTGTAGGGTCTCATCACTGTAGGCTCCATCACTGTTGGTTCCCGTCACTGTAGGTTTCCATCACTAGGCTCCCATCACTAAAGGTTCCATCACTGTAGGTTGCCATCATTGTAGGGTCTCATCAGCTTAGGGTCCCATCATTGTACGTCCCCACTACTGTAGCTTCCCATCATGGCAGGTTCCCATCATTGCAGGTTTCCATCGCTGTAGATTCCATCTCTACAAGTTCCCATCACTGTAGGTTCTATCACTGTACATTCTCATCACTGTAAGCTTCTATCACTGAAGGTACCCATCACTTTGTTCCCATCACTGCAGGTTCGCATCACTGTAAGATCCCGTCACTAGAGGTTCCCATCACTGCCGGTTCCCATCGCTGCAGGTTCCATCACTAGGTTCCCGTCACTAAGTTCTCATCACTGTAGGTTCCATCGCTGTAATAATAATAATAATAATAATAATAATAATAATATCTTTATTTACTACAAGTACATGTACAAGATATACAATCCAAGCTGATATCAATGACATACTACTGTATAGAAAGCCGCTTGTTATGTAGAGCATTTCGGGCAAATTAGGTCAGTTTTGTCCCAGGATGCGACCCACACCAGTCCACTACCACCCAGGTACCCATTTAATATTGATGGGTGAACATAGGCAACAGGTGTCTTAAGGAAACACGTCCTAAAGTTTTCCAGCCGTACCGGGGATTCGATCTCCGGATCGAGGTACGGTACATCACTGTTAATTCCCGTCACTGTAGGTTCCCTCACTGTAGATTCCAATCATTGTAGGTTCCCATCACTGTAGGTTACTATCACTTTAAGTTCCTATCACTGCAAGTACCCATCACTCTACGTTTCCATCACTGCAGTTTGCCATCATTGTCAATTCTCATTACTTAGGTTCCCATTTCTGTAGGTTCATATTACTGTAGGGACCAATCACTGTAGGATCCCATCACTGTAGGTTCCCATCACTGTAGGTTCCCATCACTGTGCCATCTTATCACTGTAGGTTCAATCACTGAAAGTTCTAATCACTGCACGTTCCCATCAGTGCAGGTTCTCATCGCTTTAGGCTCCCATCACTATAGGTTCCATCACTGTAGGTACTCAGCACTGTAGGTTCTCATCGCTGTAGGTTCCCATTGTTGTTCCTTCTCATCACTGTAGGCTCCTATCTGTTCAGGTTCCATCAATGTTTTTCCATCATCGCAGGTTCCCATCACTGTAAGTTCCCGTCACTGGAGGTTTCCATCACTGTAAGTTCCCGTCACTGGAGGTTTCCATCATTGCAGGTTCTCATCACTGCAGGTTTCCATCACTGTAGCTTCGCATCACTGTAGGTTCCCATTACTGCAAGTTCCATCACTGCAGGTTCTCATCACTATAGATTCTATCACCGTAGGTTTCATCAGTCTCGTTCCCATCACTGTAGGTTCCTGTCACTGCGAGTACACATCGCTGTACGTGTCCATCGCTGCAGGTTCCCATCACCGTAAGTTCTCATCACTTAGTCTCTCATTTCTGTAGGTTCATATTATTGGAAGGTCCCATCACTGTAGAGTCCCATCAATATATGTTCCCATCACTGCAGGTTTCCATCACTATAACTTCGCATAACTGTAGGTTCCTTCACCGCAAGTTCCAATCACTGAAGGTTCCCATCAGTGCAAGTTCCAATCACTGAAGGTTCCCATCAGTGCAAGTTTCCATCACTGCAGGTTTCCATCACTAGGTTCACACCACTATAGGTTGTATCACTGTAGGTTCTCGTCACTGCAGGTTTCTATAACTGCAGGTGCCCATCACTGTAAGTTCCCGTCACTGGAGGTTCCCATCACTTGAGGTTCCCATCACTGCAGGTTCCATCGCTAGGCTCCCATCACTAAGTTTCCATCACTGTAGGTTCTCATCACTGTTAATTCCCGTCACTGTAGGTTCCATTCCTGAAGAATTCCATCACTACAGATTCCCATCACTGTAGGCTTTCATCACTGTAGGTTCCATCACTGTAGATTCCAATCATTGTAGGTTCCCATCGGTCTGGTTCCCATCACTGTAGGTTACCGTCACTTTAGGTTCCTATCACTGCAAGTACCCATTACTCTACGTTTCCATCACTTCAATTTCCCATCACTGTAAGTTCTCATTACTTAGGTTTCCATTTCTGTAGGTTCATATTACTGTAAGGACCCAACACTCTAGGGTCCCATCTCTGTAGGTTTATGTCACTGCAGGTTCCCATCACTGTACCTTCGCATCACTGTAGGTTCTATCACCGCAAGTTTCAACCACTGCAAGTTCCCATCAGTGCAGGTTCCCATCACTGAAAGCTCCCATCACCGTAGGTTCCATCACTGTAGGTTCTCATCACTGTATGTTCCCATCATTGTAGCTTCCCATCACTGTAGGTTCCCACCGCTGTAGGTTCTTATCACTGCAGGTTCTGTGTGGAGCAGAAGGGTCCTGGAAAGAAGGAACTGGACGTGTGGTTGCTGGAGTTCCTCAGACTGTTACCATGGCTGCCATCACAACCTCAACACTTCTTCCAGGTCAGTGCTGCCATCTCCAGTGATATCTCTTGCAAAGAAAGCTGTAACTCATGCAGTAATAATAATGGAAATATTAAGATTATTATTATTATTATTATTATTATTATTATTATTATTATTATTATTATTGATGTATTACTCGATGAGATGAAACCGTGTGGGTTATTTAGCAAATGAAGCCGTGTTGTTGGCTCGATCCTCCACCACTTCTTCGGGAAATGTAAATTGAGCAGGTAGAGGTACCACGATCATTGGCAGGTTTTGTGTATATGGTAGCAGTAGAAGCAACAACAGTGGCAGTACCAATAGTGGTAGCACCAGTAATGGTAGTACTAACATTAATGGTACCAACAGCAGTGACTCATCAGTAGTAACACAAACAGGTGTAGCATGAACGGTTGTAGCACCAACAGTGGCAGTACCAACAGTGACATCAACATTGGCAGCACCACCAGTTGCAGCACCAACAGTAGCAGCACCAGTAGTGGTAGCACCAGCAATGGCAGTACTGACATTAATAGTACCACCAGCTGTTGATAAATTAAACACATGTACAACACTTGGGTATATTTGTATAGAACTGAGGAAGCCACTGTGTGGCGAAACGTTTCCTCATTAAAGATACCCAAGTGTTGCACATGTGTCTAATTTATCAACTTTTCGGTTCTCTGAACCATTTATCTACCCATCAGTAGTAACATTAACAGTTGTAGCATCAATGGTTGAAACCCCAACAGTGGACGCCCCAACAGTGACAACACCAATAGTTACATCACTAACAGTGGCAACACCAATAACATTAGTACCAACATTGGTAACACCAACAACATTAGTGCCAATAGTGGTAACACCATTAGTATCAACAGTAGTAACACCTACAACATTAGTACCAACAGTGGTAAGACCAACATTAGAACCAACAGTGGTAACACTAACAACATTAGTACCAACAGTGGAAGCACCAACAACATTAGTACAAACAGTGGAAGCACCAACAACATTAGTACCAACAGTGGAAGCACCAACAACATTAGTACCAACAGTGGAAGCACCAACAACATTAGTACCAACAGTGGAAGCACCAACAACATTAGTACCAACAGTGGAAGCACCAACAACATTAGTACCAACAGTGGAAGCACCAACAACATTAGTACCAACAGTGGAAGCACCAACAACATTAGTAACATTTGTAGCATCAACAACATTAGTAACAACAGTGGAAGCACCAACAACATTAGTACCAACAGTGATAGCACCAACAACATTAGTAACAACATTTGTAGCACCAACAACATTAGTACCAGCAGTAGTAACACCAACAACATTAGTACAAATAGTGGTAGCACTAACAACATTAGTACCAACAGAGGTAGCACCAGCAGTGGTATCATTACCGCTAGTTTCCCTTATAAAGACTAGTTGCAGCAGCATGAAAGTTTGTTTTCACCTCCTGCCCTTGTTCACCTAACAGTAAATAGGGACCTGGGAGTTAGTTCATTGTTACGGGTCTCATACACAGAGTTGGCCATATACCTAATGTAAACCCGGGCTTTGAAAATAGCTTAGGGTGGATAATAGCTCTGAGCTATAAATTAAGATGTGTAGTATTAATAAGAAGAGAATATTGGGTATTGATGTACACAGGCGCGCGTGAATCTGGAGTGCGGAGGCGAGGTGAGTGAGGTGGATGTGGAGACCAGTTCTGATGGTGGAGGAACCTGGACCTCACTACACCGGCGCTGTCTACCTGGAGCCTGCTCAGGCGCACACTCAGCCCTCACATCTGCTCTACTGCCAGAACACATCGACAGGTCAGCCCCACATTTTTTTTCTGTCCCTGTTGAGATGTTACATGTATGATCGACACATGACAGAGTCACAGATTAGCCCCATAATATTTCTGTCTCTTTCTGTGTTGGAATGTTAGGGCTAATAATGTACGGCAAATTGAACTTCCTGCAGTTCTCAAGTGGCTTCGAATCCTTGCGAGCTTCTGTTTAGAGGTCTCCGGTGTCACTCATCCATCACCTACTGTATGTACGTGTCCTTGTAAGCTATCATAAACAAAGCCGAGTATTTGATGTGAAGACTGACCATTTCACATCAAAAAAAATATTTTCATCAATAAATATTTATTTCCACATAGTTTACGCAGCACACTAAACTAACAGCGGCTTCAATGTTAGTAATTTTCTTAATTTACTCGAATTCTGAACATCACAGACGTGCAATAATCGTCATGTTATGTAGATACATTCCAAGCCTTTCAGGTTCTGATTTGTAAAGCTGTATTAAAGCGTGACAACCTTACCAGCTTAAGCTCATTACATGGTATCTTAACTTTACTTTGTCGCTGTTTGAATCAGGTGACACAGTGTATGGCTTCTCTTGCCTCACTTGGGAAAAAAAGGTGAATGATGTGATCTGAGTGGTTATATAGGCAAGAATATTGTGTTTCATTGGATGTTTACTTCCTGAGTTTAAAGGAAGAGGATCGCATTACTGCCTTTCATATAATAGGCCTCAGTTTAGGCCTAAAAATGGTCAAATTTACAAAAAAAAAAAAAAATCAAGGGAATTCCTGTTTTCACAAAAATGTTCTTAAGAATCTGTGAACAACTTTTAAAAAATGTAGACGAGGAACTTGTCTAAAATGATATCTAAAATATGGCTGGAATATGTCGCTTTCTAACCAGGACGACACCATTATTTGTCATTATTGTGTACAAATATGGTTTCTGCACACAAGATAACGGTTTGTGAATTAAAAATAATATCTGATGTGTAGTTTGATCTTCGTTTAAATCTTTTTGAGGAACCTGTTAATCTAACATCATTTAAAAGCCCAGTCAAGAAGTTGTCAGTGGAGAGTGTTAAATACTTTACAGACATAGATGACTGTGTTATGTAAGATGTCTTTGACCACTGGACTGCCAACAGTTGCACTGCGCAAAAAGGGGAACAATGGCAACAACAAATTTGCTGGACTAAAAGTGCTGACATGATTACTATTACGATAAACTTTATAAATAATAGGCGATGTTAGTCTATGGGATTTCGATAGAGAGTCATACTCCAGTTATATCGTAATAAGGATTTATTTCTGATAATATAATTTAATCTTGTATACAGATTAATAAGGAGATCAAAAAATTTTGTAAAATACACTTTTAATATAACGTAGATAACGTTTTTGACTTAAGTTATTTTAATTGTACCTTTTTGTTAGTTATTATATATAAACACAAACTTTATACACAACTTATAAATTACCATAACCTTCGTTCTAGCTGAACGGGCCTTTTATATAACTATGATCAATAAAGTTACAGCATCTCTATTTTCCGAGACGATTAAGGTGTTCACTAGAATAGTCGAAATCTCTCAACACATGAGAACTTCTATACACTGAAAGTTTCACAAGATCTCACAATTTCTGGTGACTTTAGAGAATAAAGCTCTAGACTAATAGCTTCTCAATGTAAGTTAAAATGAGGAAGCAATGAAGACCTCCATACCCAGAGAGATGCTGTACCTACTACTTTACTCCACTCAACTCTGACGTAGCTCGCGTCAGGCGAGTAGTAACCAGAAGTGAGGTTATACAAACATTAAATGGTTGTTATCACTGGTCAGTGATCTATCCAATACATACATACATATATATATATATATAATATATATATATATATATATATATATATATATATATATATATATATAGATATATATATATAATATATATATATATATATATTATTTTTTATTATCACACCGGCCGATTCCCACCAAGGCAGGGTGGCCCGAAAAAGAAAAACTTTCACCATCATTCACTCCATCACTGTCTTGCCAGAAGGGTGCTTTACACTACAGTTTTTAAACTGCAACATTAACACCCCTCCTTCAGAGTGCAGGCACTGTACTTCCCATCTCCAGGACTCAAGTCCGGCCTGCCGGTTTCCCTGAATCCCTTCATAAATGTTACTTTGCTCACACTCCAACAGCACGTCAAGTATTAAAAACCATTTGTCTCCATTCACTCCTATCAAACACGCTCACGCATGCCTGCTGGAAGTCCAAGCCCCTCGCACACAAAACCTCCTTTACCCCCTCCCTCCAACCCTTCCTAGGCCGACCCCTACCCCGCCTTCCTTCCACTACAGACTGATACACTCTTGAAGTCATTCTGTTTCGCTCCATTCTCTCTACATGTCCGAACCACCTCAACAACCCTTCCTCAGCCCTCTGGACAACAGTTTTGGTAATCCCGCACCTCCTCCTAACTTCCAAACTACGAATTCTCTGCATTATATTCACACCACACATTGCCCTCAGACATGACATCTCCACTGCCTCCAGCCTTCTCCTCGCTGCAACATTCATCACCCACGCTTCACACCCATATAAGAGCGTTGGTAAAACTATACTCTCATACATTCCCCTCTTTGCCTCCAAGGACAAAGTTCTTTGTCTCCACAGACTCCTAAGTGCACCACTCACTCTTTTTCCCTCATCAATTCTATGATTCACCTCATCTTTCATAGACCCATCCGCTGACACGTCCACTCCCAAATATCTGAATACGTTCACCTCCTCCATACTCTCTCCCTCCAATCTGATATTCAATCTTTCATCACCTAATCTTTTTGTTATCCTCATAACCTTACTCTTTCCTGTATTCACCTTTAATTTTCTTCTTTTGCACACCCTACCAAATTCATCCACCAATCTCTGCAACTTCTCTTCAGAATCTCCCAAGAGCATATATATATATATATATATATATATATATATATATATATATATATATATATATATATATATATATATATATATATATAATGAAAACATTAAAGATGAAAATGAATATGTAATATTATAAAGCTGATTAACATCGTTTTATCTATTAACGACGACACTCGCAATGTAATATTAGATAGATGAACAAAACTGCAAGACATATATTGAGAAACCACATCTGGGCGTAACAATTACTGTAATAAGAATATTATTGGTCGTGATCTTAAGGTAAAGACGGAAACTCCAACAGTCGTGCACTTCCTTCACAGAAGCAAGTGTTCAGTTTCCGTCAGCACTGCTTGTTCTGTGCTCAGCCTGTCTAGCCAACATAGAAGAAGAAAGAGTCTGTTGACAGAGTGGCCCTCCCTGCGAGAACAAAAGATTTCCAGTCTACTGTAGAAAAGATCTATACAAATCGGGAGGATAGTTTGTCTGGTAAAGTTCGCAGCAGAATTGAATTAACAAAAGATCCACATGCTGCAGTCTCCGTCTACCACCAGTTCTGCAGCATTTCCTTAATGTATCAGTGTTTTACTGAGGAATCAACACAGAAACAAGTGGGTAGACTTATAAAGTCACAACAAGAGGAAGTATGCTACAGTCACTGAATACCTCATAAAGAATAATGATGAACAGATAACAGTGAGTAATCTGGCAAACAAATGAAAGAGTTCTGGGAAGATTCTTACAGTGTGAATTACATAAAACAGAAAATAGAGGATGATTTCAGTAACAAAGTTATCATCATGATAAAAGCAATATTGTGACATTCATAATCACTGTATTAGTTATACGGAACAGTTTATACTGAATAAGGTCAGACTTGTCTAGCTCTAGCAGTTCAACTGCCCAACCATTTTGGTTCAATGTTTCTGCTGGCTCTACAAACAAGCATGATTTCTGCTTGTCATATTCAGAGGTGAAGAAGTTGGTGATGTGTACAGCAGCCTCACAAGGTACAGATATTCCTGGACTAACCCCTGACCATTTTGTCCAGAACTTGGCAGATAATGTTGACCACATTGTGAGAACATTGGAGGGGATGAATACATTTACGAAATGGGCATTATTACAACGATAATGTCAGGGATGTGGCGTGCCCCGAGTAAGTTACATTTTATTAGACTCGTCATTGAATTGGGAATTCAGAGTGTAGCAGTTCCGGGACCCCACTTTTGTGCTTATTGTCCAGTTCAAGTCGCCAATCACCTGGAAGCAGGCTACTTCACCCAAGGTGACGTTACTTCAGCTTACCTAGTTGAGTGGCAGACCTCCACAGAAACTGGTCGTGATCACTCATGTTTATGACTCTGAATAGTACCATTTCATTCTGTACAAGGTGTATATATTGGTGACCGAATACAATGGTAAAGAAATCTACCCCTGCTTGCTTTCCTTGTCTTGCTCTTTTCTGCTGAGTGCTTTGTTTGCTGAGTTAATTACGACCAGGTGCTACAGGTATGTAGACTACAACCTGTGTTAGCAATAAGGATTAAAGAGAAAGGATCCAGTGCCTAGGTACACTGCAGCAACTGAAACAGCACTTGTAAAGGCGAAGACCAGCATCTTCTGTAAACCATCAGACAAAACATTGAATCTCTTGATATTTCAGAAGCAAATGAACATTAAACAAATTAAACAGGAGTAGAGATTGGATCTTCTGTTGAAAGTAGTATAGCCATTACGCTCATCAAGGCCTGGATGGTCAACATTGATGCAGACTGTTAGTCAAGGAGACTATCCTGGAAAAGTCATCTGTTTCTTGTCTGTCAGTGATAGACATGAGTTCAAGTGACGTTAGTTGTGTCTATTCAATGCTGAAATTTGTCTCGTCTTCGTAGAAGCAAGTCGGTATCATGTTTCGCCAGTAATCACCTTTGATCAGCCCTTATGGTGGAAGACACAGATGATAATTTCTAATGAACTAAGAGTAGAGCCAACCAACATCTGCTGAATGGCTCTACTCTTCATGTAATATTACTAGCAAAGACCTTCAGTGACTTAGTGTATGAATCATTAGATAATTATCAAGATTCACAGGCCAGTGGATACTCCTTGCACAAAGGACTGGACGATGATGATTTTCCAGCAACTTGGACTGGAGGGATTGAAATTAATACAAAATAAGTTGAATATATGTAGGACGGTACAAGCAGTTCTGGAGCTGAAAATCTTTCCAGTGATTTGGAAGTTGCCTCAGTCGATGAAGACCTGAGTGAGGCAATAAAGATGATGACCAATTGATGAAATGAGAAATTTCTGCAGAAGAAAGGTGCTGTAATGGCAAGCCTGACCATATTCAGGGAAGGCTAAATCAAGAAAAAGAATCGTGATAAATCATTGGACTGTTTGCCTCTGGAATGAGTGCATGGAAACAATCAACATTCATCAGTGTTGAGAGAACGAGAAGCTGGAAGCTCCATCTGAAAGCTATTCAGGAAAGTTGCCATATTTTGTGGCAGCTGGGCACAGTCTAAATGCTAAATCCGGATTCTTCCATGCACAGTAGATGCTCAAGCTTTTATAAGATCCAGGTGTCTCCAAAACCTTAGAGTCTGGACAGCATGTTATTCGCAGGAGTGACGGATACTGGGCTGGATTGTCATCAGATCTGGTGACAATCATGAGAGCCATAAAAGCCCCTGGAGGGTTAACACAAAACATGGGGATGTCTGAGTCCCAGCGTGCACAGCGGCTTCTGTGTCAGCATACTCTGACGTTAGTGGTACAATGAAAGAACTCACTGGTGTATCCGAGGACAAGTGACCAGCACAAGGAAGTCTCTCAAGCCAGGCAAGTAAGAGATGACAAAGATGCCAGAAGGCTTCTAGAGTATCTGCTAAAAAGATATCCCTTTTTCTTGGAATATACAACTCTGCAGAATACTACAACAGTTTTGACCGCTGAAAATACTGTTAATGCTGACAAGACAAAGATTCTTAGAATGAAAACACTGCAGTCAAGGGAAGGCATTAATGCGTATGAGTACACATTCAAGAAGAGTTCACAGGCGGTAACAATGGACACCAAAATGCGTGCAGAACTTGATGGGGCATCAGTTGCTTTAGATCCTCGGTATTCTTCCACTGGTTGTTGACTGCTGCACATGCTAGTGAAAACATAGCCAAAAGCTTTGAATATTAGTTCTTCAACTTCGCAACTTCACTCTTTGAACCTTCAGGGATGCCTATACAAGCAAACAAGGGAGTACTTGATGATACATTGTGGACAGCTATAGGCAAAGGCGGTGTCATGCCTAGTCCAACTAGAGATGAAATACAGCATGTACTTGGTGGTGACTCACTACTATGTCGAGCACCCTGGCCCAGAAATGCAACATTTGACTGTATGGCATATATATATATGTTGAATTTGTCTGCAGACATTCTGATCAATGCATATGCTTCAGGACCATGTGCCAAGGAAGTCACACACATAAGATGATCAAGGGTTGTGGTTAGAGCACAGGTAAATGTCGATAGAAGCATGATCATCATAACAAAGAAGGAACACTTCTTGGTAAATGTCTCAAATAATGAACGATTTATTTTGAACCTGAATGAGAAACTAGAGCAAGCAGGATGAAAGTGCATGCATGCTCTAGGACCTGCAGATATAATGATTATAAAAACAGCAGTTCATTATACTGTTGTGTTGCGTCATCATGCCGATATCACATCTGGTCGATAACATAGCAGCTAGAATAAAATAATATGGCATATTCAATGAACAGTCAAGTTTATTGATGTTAACATTTCTGCAACAGTGAATCTTCCAAGGAAGAAATACGTAACGCTGTGATAAGCAACACATGTCCAACGGTTAGGTATCTTTATTCCGAAACATTTCGACTACACAGTAGGCTTCTTCAGTCGAGTACAGAGGAGGCAGCAGAAGCACTAGAGATATAAAGACGATGTAATCAGTCTATCACCCTTGAAGATGTTTTTTGAGGTGGTCAGTCCCTCAGCTTGGAGAAGAGTTTTGTTCCATCGTCTGGAACAATGTGAAGATGAAGCACAATATTATAGAGACTTATGCACTGTCAAAGATGAGGAGCAGATAATCTTGACGACAGGAGAGACGGAACCCACAAGCAGAAGTAGAAATGTAATCACTGACGATTTACGGAGTAAACTTCAACCAGCGCATCACCTGTGTAGGTTCAGACTCGACCTCCCACATCAGCAGCTGCCCAGTTCTTGAGTCTGTTTCCAAGTTCAAGAGAGGATGGACAATGAACAGTTGAATCAGGGGAGAAATCATCCGAAAACTGCAGACTTACCATCGAGGAGATGTACGTGTAAGAAATTTGATCTGGATTGTTCACCTGCTTGGACCAGTACCTAGGTGTTAGCTGCAGGGAGCACCTTTGATTTCTTTGGACGATTCAGACGAAGACTTTGAGATCAACACGTTATACTGTATCTAATATTCTTTGTAAAATAAAAAAAATTGAAGATTGTTTAGGAATTACCTGCCCACATCTGGCTCAAAAATTAAGTACCACTATAATATGAATTACTTGTTTGTGGAACTCGTCCAGCAAGAATACGGGGAAAACCCGCTTTGCAATTTTGCAGCACTTAACGAACTTCCCTCACGTATATTTAGTTATATTTTTTATGTTACTTCTCCATACTGTTCGAACTGAATTCACGGGAAAAATATCTGTTCAATATTATGAAGTTCAACAACAAATTTACTGGACTCAACTTATTAACATTATGAGTTATTGAGGTATCCAACATTGACATTTAGGTTTCTTAACATAATGTACGTCACATGTAATAATATAAAAATAATAATAATAATATCTTAATTTCTACAAGTACATGTACAAGGTATACAGTCCTAACTGACAGCACTGACATACTACTATATAGAAAGCCGCTTGTTATGCTGGGCATTTCGGCAAATTAGGTCAGTTTTATCCCAGGATGCGACCCACACCAGTCGACTAACTCCACGGTGCACACTTTACTGATGGGTGAAAATGGGCAGTCGGTGTAAGGCAACACGCCCAATGTTTCTACCCTTGCCGGGAATCAAACCCGGACACTCACCGTGTGAAGCGAGAGCTTTTGCCACCAGGCCACGAACTACAGTGGACATTGTCTAGATTGCGCTTCGTCTAGTTCGGACATCAAGAGAAGGTGACGGGATGTTGCACCTTGTATCCGTTCATGGTATGTTTCTTCAATTTATTTACTGATTATCATTCGTTACAACTTACCTTGGGCTTATACATTGAAAAGCTTGCAACTTTGCACGAGAGGACATCTATCCTCTCGTGTTTAGCTCGTGACAGGAGTGCCTGTTTGCTGTTTCTGGAAAGCTGAGCGCACTGAAGCTTATGAAGGAAAGCAAGATCTAATAGGAAGGCTTCATAATGTCAGTAGAACACGTACCTCTGAAAATCTGCAGGTCTTTGTCTGCCGATAGTCTGCATCATCTTCCACCACTCACGAGCTCAAGGAGTTCCCATAACACCTCTTTTGTGCACAGTATGGAAAGATGCGATCCAGTCAGCTTCCATCATGCAAAATAATTTTCACATGACTTCTCTGTGAACTAGACGGAGTATAGTGAGTCAACTGACTGTGTCAGACCTAATGTAGCTGCACTACACACAATACCTGTGAGGATCACCAACACTAGATGCTGTGTTGCAACTAATATCTTGCAGGTGTGTGTGCACCTGCAAACTTCCAGATTGTACTTGCCTTTCTAATCTAGTAAAGTGAATTGACATGCGTAAGTTACTGACCTCTACCAACCAGTGAACTGATGATGATGAAAATAAATGGTATAAAATACCGACACAATGGAAACATAAACACATATGCAGTTTAATGTGATCCTTTATTGACAACGTTTCGCCCACACAGTGGGCTTTTTCAAGTCACAAACAGATCGGATTTTTGACTTGAAAAAGCCCACTGTGTGGGCGAAACGTTGTCAATAAAGGATCACATTAAACTGCATTTGTGTTTATGTTTCGAACTGAAGATGAGTTGATGATTTTAATTTCAATAAAGAGAATACACAATAAATAAATTGCAGCATCATTAATATAATCCACACCTGAAACATGCTGCACACACCTGAAACATGCTGCACACACCTGAAACATGCTGCACACACCTGAAACATGCTGCACACACCTGAAACATGCTGCACACACCTGAAACATGCTGCACACACCTGAAACATGCTGCACACACCTGGAACATGCTGCACACACCTGAAACATGCTGCACACACCTGAAACATGCTGCACACACCTGAAACATGCTGCACACACCTGAAACATGCTGCACACACCTGAAACATGCTGCACACACCTGAAACATGCTGCACACACCTGAAACATGCTGCACACACCTGAAACATGCTGCACACACCTGAAACATGCTGCACACACCTGAAACATGCTGCACACACCTGAAACATGCTGCACACACCTGAAACATGCTGCACACACCTGAAACATGCTGCACACACCTGAAACATGCTGCGCACCCCTGAAACATGCATGCTGCACACACCTGAAACATGCTGCACACACCTGAAACATGCTGCACACACCTGAAACATGCTGCACACACCTGAAACATGCTGCACACACCTGAAACATGCTGCACACACCTGAAACATGCTGCACACACCTGAAACATGCTGCACACACCTGAAACATGCTGCACACACCTGAAACATGCTGCACACACCTGAAACATGCTGCACACACCTGAAACATGCTGCACACACCTGAAACATGCTGCACACACCTGAAACATGCTGCACACACCTGAAACATGCTGCACACACCTGAAACATGCTGCACACACCTGAAACATGCTGCACACACCTGAAACATGCTGCACACACCTGAAACATGCTGCACACACCTGAAACATGCTGCACACACCTGAAACATGCTGCACACACCTGAAACATGCTGCACACACCTGAAACATGCTGCACACACCTGAAACATGCTGCACACACCTGAAACATGCTGCACACACCTGAAACATGCTGCACACACCTGAAACATGCTGCACACACCTGAAACATGCTGCACACACCTGAAACATGCTGCACACACCTGAAACATGCTGCACACACCTGAAACATGCTGCACACACATGTATGTTTCATGATCTAACATGTAAACTTATTGGTACTAGTATTTTTCCACTTAGATGCTACACATACAACATTTTATTAGGGAATCTTCATTAGTAAATGACCAAATCAGAAAATTTAAAGCTAACTCAAAGTTATGTCTATAACTTTCAGATAAATTTGCAGGATTGAGAAAATATATGTTAATATTGACCATGAAAGACCAAACAAGTAATGAGTGTTTAAATTCGGTAAATTAAAAAAAAAACACTATTTAAAACTTGAAAATTAAATGGTTTGTAAAAACAGAGTTTTTTATATGATTCACAAAACTGTTCCAGGTGACATCTTTAACCCAGAAAGTCTACTTTAAAATTTCCTAAGGAAATTACATTAATTTTTTTATATAACTTTGAATTTCGTTGTGCTGGGTTTGTATATCCAATAGAACGTAACTTTGAGAAAGTTGTCGCTCTCGAATACTTATGACATAGAAATATCATCCATAGATATAGACCAATTAACCAGGATTTACCACAATGGGAAAAATATTATCTGCGTCCATGGATAAATAGGGAATATACATAGGGAGACATTATGCAAATAAATAAATAAATAAAAAATAAATATATATGTATATATGCATATATTTATGAAGGAGAGGTACTAATGTTACAGTTTTATAACTGTAGTGGAAGCTTGCCTCTGGCGAGACAGTCATGGAGTGAATGATGAAAGTTTTTCTTTTTCGAGCCACCCTGCCTTGGTGGGCCACCCTGCCTTGGTGGGCCACCCTGCCTTGGTGGGCCACCCTGCCTTGGTGAGCCACCCTGCCTTGGTGGGCCACCCTGCCTTGGTGGGCCACCCTGCCTTGGTGGGCCACCCTGCCTTGGTGGGAAACCGCCGATATGTTAATAAAAACAAGATATATATATATATATATATATATATATATATATATATATATATATATATATATATATATATATATATATATATATATATATATATATATATATAGTTATAGGTAGTAGGTTGGTAGACAGCAACCACCCAGGGAGGTACTACCGTCCTGCCAAGTGAGTGTAAAACGGAAGACAGTAGTTTTTGTATATGATGGTACGATTGCTGATGTTTTTTTTTTTGTCTCATAAACATGCAAGATTTTAGGTACGTCTTCCTACTTCTACTTAACTTAGGTCACACTACACATACATGTACAAGCATATATACATACACACACTTATGGGTTTCCTTCTATTTTCTTTGTAGGTGAATGGTTCTTGTTCTTGTTTATTTCCTCTTATCTCCATGGGGAAGTGGAAGAGAATTCTTCCTCCGTAAGCCATGCATGTTGTAAGAGGCGACTAACATGCCGGGAGCAAGGGGCTAGTAACCCCTTCTCCTATATAAATTACTAAAATTAAAAACAGAAAATTTTGTTTTTCTTTTGGGCCGTATCCCACCAAAGCAGGGTGGGATACGGCCGGTTATATATATATATATATATATATATATATATATATATATATATATATATATATATATATATATATATATATATATATATATATATATATATATAAACGAGCCCAGGTATAGTATGATGAATTGTGTTGAGGATATCCTGAGAGCACGTAAGAACAGGCTTAAGATGGCGCTCTTCTTAATCTATATAGAATGGTGGCTGCAGAAAATAACAGGTGGCAGTGCGAGTGAGCTTCCTGTAAAGTGAAAATTCAACTTGATCGTTATTTCTGGTAATGAGCACATCAAGGAATGGTAGTTTATTGTTTTTATATAAATGCAAAGTTCTGAAGCTCGGGAATGTACATAACCCGAGCGCTTATAAACTAAATAATGTAGAACTTGGCCATACAAAATGAGAGAAGGACAATTAACCCGCAGCTAAGACAACAGTGACTGCAGATAAATGGTATAAAATACCCACACGGTGGACAAATAAACACAAATGCGGTATAATGCGATTCTTTATTGACTACGTTTCGCCCACACAGTGGACTGTATCAAGTTACAAGCAGATCAAGCAGACGTGATAAAGTTCACTGTGTGGGCGAAGTGTAGTCAATAAAGGATCACATTATACTACTGCATCTGTGTTTATTTTTCAACAACGGAACCTAAGCATATGTAATAAGACGAAAAGATTAGTGGTATTTATATCAAGAAGCAAAAGCAACAGGAGTCCAGAGGTTATACTGCAACTCTACACAACATTTAATAAGGCATCATTTAGATTACGCAGCTCAGGTCTGGTCTCCATACTACAGGATGGATATCAATTCATTAGAGAACATTCAAAGAAGAATGACAAAATTATCAGTAACACTGGTGTTACTGTTGTCATGTTGACATACACTCTGGTGTTACTGTTGTCATGTTGACATACACTCTGGTGTTACTGTTGTCATGTTGACATACACTCTGGTGTTACTGTTGTCATGTTGACATACACTCTGGTGTTACTGTTGTCATGTTGACATACACTCTGGTGTTACTGTTGTCATGTTGACATACACTCTGGTGTTACTGTTGTCATGTTGACATGCACTCTGGTGTTACTGTTGTCATGTTGACATACACTCTGGTGTTACTGTTGTCATGTTGACATACACTCTGGTGTTACTGTTGTCATGTTGACATACACTCTGGTGTTACTGTTGTCATGTTGACATACACTCTGGTGTTACTGTTGTCATGTTGACATACACTCTGGTGTTACTGTTGTCATGTTGACATACACTCTGGTGTTACTGTTGTCATGTTGACATACACTCTGGTGTTACTGTTGTCATGTTGACATACACTCTGGTGTTACTGTTGTCATGTTGACATACACTCTGGTGTTACTGTTGTCATGTTGACATACACTCTGGTGTTACTGTTGTCATGTTGACATACACTCTGGTGTTACTGTTGTCATGTTGACATGCACTCTGGTGTTACTGTTGTCATGTTCACATACATTCTGGTGTTACTGTTGTCATGTTGACATACACTCTGATGTTACTGTTGTCATGTTGACATACATTCTGGTGTTACTGTTGTCATGTTGACATACACTCTGGTGTTACTGTTGTCATGTTGACAAACACTCTGGTGTTACTGTTGTCATGTTGACATACACTCTGGTGTTACTGTTGTCATGTTGGCATACACTCTGGTGTTACTGTTGTCATGTTGACATACACTCTGGTGTTACTGTTGTCATGTTGACATACACTCTGGTGTTACTGTTGTCATGTTGACATACACTCTGGAGTTAATGTTGTCATGTTGACATACACTCTGGCGTTACTGTTGTCATGTTGGCATACACTCTGGTGTTACTGTTGTCATGTTGACATACACTCTGGTGTTACTGTTGTCATGTTGACATGCACTCTGGTGTTACTGTTTTCATCTTGACATACACTCTGGTGTTACTGTTGTCATGTTGAAATACACTCTTGTGTTACTGTTTTCATGTTGACATACACTCTGGTGTTACTGTTGTCATATTGACATACACTCTGGTGTAACTATTGTCATGTTGACATACGCTCTGGTGTTACTGTTGTTATGTTGACATACACTCTGGTGTTACTGTTGTCATGTTGACATACACTCTGGTGTTACTGTTGTCATGTTGACATGCACTCTGGTGTTACTGTTGTCATGTTGACATACACTATGGTGTTACTGTTGTCATGTTGACATACACTCTGGTATTACCGTTGTCATGTTGACATACACTGCTGTTACTGTTGTCATGTTGACATACACTCTGGTGTTACCGTTGTCATGTTGACATGCACTCTGGTGTTACTGTTGTCATGTTGACATACGTTCTGGTGTTACTTTTGTTACACTCTGTTGTAACCGTTGTCATGTTGACATACATTCTGGTGTTACTGTTGTCATGTTGACATACACTCTGGTGTTACTGTTGTCATGTTGACATACACTCTGGTGTTACCGTTGTCATGTTGACATACACTGGTGTTACTGTTGTTATGTTGACATACACTCTGGTGTTACCGTTGTCATGTTGACATGCACTCTGGTGTTACTGTTGTCATGTTGACATACACTCTGGTGTTACTGTTGTCATGTTGACATGCACTCTGGTGTTACTGTTGTCATGTTGACATGCACTCTTGTGTTACTGGTGTCATGTTGACATACACTCTGGCGTTATTGTTGTCATGTTGACATACACTCTGGTGTTACCGTTGTCATGTTGACATACACTCTGGTGTTACTGTTGTCATGTTGACATATACTCTGGTGTTACTGTTGTCATGTTTACATACAACTCTGGTTTTACTGTTGTCATGTCGACATACACTCTTTTGTTACTGTTGTCATGTTGACATGCACTCTTGTGTAACTTTTGTCATGTTGACATACAACTCTGGTGTTACTGTTGTCATGTTGACATGCACTCTTGTGTAACTTTTGTCATGTTGACATACACTCTGGTGTTACTGTTGTCATGTTGATATACACTATGGTGTTACTGTTGTCATGTTGACATACACTCTGGTGTTACTGTTGTCATGTTGACATACACTCTGGTGTTACTGTTGTCATGTTGACATACACTCTGGTGTTACCGTTGTCATGTTGACATACACTCTGGTGTTACTGTTGTCATGTTGACATACACTCTGGTGTTACCGTTGTCATGTTGACATGCACTCTGGTGTTACTGTTGTCATGTTTACATACACTCTGGTGTTACTGTTGTCATGTTGACATACACTCTGGTGTTACCGTTGTCATGTTGACATGCACTCTGGTGTTACTGTTGTCATGTTGACATACGCTCTGGTGTTACTGTTGTTATGTTGACATACATTCTGGTGTTACTGTTGTCATGTTGACATACACTCTGGTGTTACTGTTGTCATGTTGACATACACTCTGGTGTTACTATTGTCATGTTGACATACACTCTGGTGTTACTGTTGTCATGTTGACATACACTCTGGTGTTACCGTTGTCATGTTGACATGCACTCTGGTGTTACTGTTGTCATGTTGACATACGCTCTGGTGTTACTGTTGTTATGTTGACATACATTCTGGTGTTACTGTTGTCATGTTGACATACACTCTGGTGTTACTGTTGTCATGTTGACATACACTCTGGTGTTACCGTTGTCATGTTGACATACACTCTGGTGTTACTGTTGTCATGTTGACATACACTCTGGTGTTACCGTTGTCATGTTGACATGCACTCTGGTGTTACTGTTGTCATGTTTACATACACTCTGGTGTTACTGTTGTCATTTTGACATACACTGGTGTTACTATTATCATGTTGACATACACTCTGGTATTACTGTTGTCATGTTGGCATATACACTGGTGTTACTGTTGTCATGTTGACATACAACTCTGGTGTTACTGTTGTCATGTTGACATGCACTCTGGTGTAACTTTTGTCATGTTGACATACACTCTGGTGTTACTGTTGTCATGTTGACATACACTCTGGTGTTACTGTTGTCATGTTGACATACACTCTTGTGTTACTGTTGTCATGTTGACATACACTCTGGTGTTACTGTTGTCATGTTGACATGCACTGGTGTTACTGTTTTCATGTTGACATGCACTCTGGTGTTACTGTTGTCATGTTGACATACACTCTGGTGTTACTGTTGTCATGTTGACATACACTCTGGTGTAACTGTTGTCATGTTGACATACACTCTGGTGTTACTGTTGTCATATTGACATACACTCTGGTGTTACTGTTGCCATGTTGACATACACTCTGGTGTTACCGTTGTCATGTTGACATACACTGGTGCTACTGTTGTCATGTTGACATACACTCTGGTGTTACCGTTGTCATGTTGACATGCACTCTGGTGTTACTGTTGTCATGTTGACATACACTCTGGTGTTACTGTTGTCATGTTGACATGCACTCTGGTGTTACTGTTATCATGTTGACATGCACTCTGGTGTTACTGTTGTCATGTTGACATACACTCTGGTGTTATTGTTGTCATGTTGACATACACTCTGGTGTTACCGTTGTCATGTTGACATACACTCTGGTGTTACTGTTGTCATGTTGACATATACTCTGGTGTTACTGTTGTCATGTCGACATACACTCTTTTGTTACTGTTGTCATGTTGACATACACTCTGGTGTTACTGTTGTCATGTTGACATACACTCTGGTGTTATTATTGTCATGTTGACATACACTCTGGTGTTACTGTTGTCATGTTGACTTACACTCTGGTGTTACTGTTGTCATTTTGACATACACTGGTGTTACTATTATCATGTTGACATACACTCTGGTATTACTGTTGTCATGTTGGCATATACTCTGGTGTTACTGTTGTCATGTTGACATGCACTCTGGTGTAACTTTTGTCATGTTGACATACACTCTGGTGTTACTGTTGTCATGTTGACATGCACTCTGGTGTTACTGTTGTCATGTTGACATACACTCTGGTGTTACTGTTGTCATGTTGACATACACTCTGGTGTTATTGTTGTCATGTTGACATGCACTGGTGTTACTGTTTTCATGTTGACATGCACTCTGGTGTTACTGTTGTCATTTTGACATACACCCTGGTGTTACTGTTGTCATGTTGACATACACTCTGGTGTAACTGTTGTCATGTTGACATACACTCTGGTGTTCCTGTTGCCATGTTGACATACACTCTGGTGTTATTATTGTCATGTTGACATACACTCTGGTGTTACTGTTGTCATGTTGACTTACACTCTGGTGTTACTGTTGTCATTTTGACATACACTGGTGTTACTATTATCATGTTGACATACACTCTGGTATTACTGTTGTCATGTTGGCATATACTCTGGTGTTACTGTTGTCATGTTGACATGCACTCTGGTGTAACTTTTGTCATGTTGACATACACTCTGGTGTTACTGTTGTCATGTTGACATACACTCTGGTGTTACTGTTGTCATGTTGACATACTCTCTGGTGTTACTGTTGTCATGTTGACATACACTCTGGTGTTACTGTTGTCATGTTGACATATACTCTGGTGTTACTGTTTTCATGTTGACATGCACTCTGGTGTTACTGTTGTCATTTTGACATACACCCTGGTGTTACTGTTGTCATGTTGACATACACTCTGGTGTAACTGTTGTCATGTTGACATACACTCTGGTGTTCCTGTTGCCATGTTGACATACACTCTGGTGTTACTGTTGTCATGTTGACATACACTCTGGTGTTACTGTTGTACGAAGAGAGGAATTCCTTAACCTACATTTTCTTGTAAGACGTACAATGAGGGAAGACATGATTAAAGTGTATAAGTGGAAGATGGAATAATTAAGAGAGATATAAATAAGATTCTGAGGATATCCCTTCGTGAAAGAACTCGAAATAATGGATTCAGATTTAATAAATTTTGATTTAGAAAGGATGCAGGAAAGTGCACCACCACCACCAACACGAACAACAACTACTGCAACAACAACTCAGGTTCAGGGGTATCTGATATCTGCCTCTGTGACTCAGATGGGGGTTGGTGACGCTGCCGCTGCCCTACGTTTCGCTCACGCCCAACAGCCGCCTGCGGGTGCGTCAACTGGAGGACAACGAAGGTGTGAGACCTCGCTGGTGGGCGCTGGATAACGTCTACGTGGGCAGGTGTGCTCAAGGCTGCAGCGGCCGGGGACTCTGTCAAGCCAGCGGTGACTGCAAGTATGTTGTCTAGTGTTTATATTGATCCTGCAACACTTACACTCTAGTCTTACTCTTGTCATGATGACACACTCTGGTGTTATTATTGCTATGTTGACATACACTCTGGTGTTACTGTTGTCATGTTGATATACACTTTGGTGCTACAGTAACACTCTGGTGTTACTGTTGTCATGTTGATATACACTTTGGTGCTACAGTAACACTCTGGTGTTACTGTTGTCATGTTGACATGCACTCTGGTGTTATTGTTGTCATGATCACCTGTCTCTTCGCCATCAGGTGTGAGTACGGTTACAGCGGGACGTCTTGTGAGGCGCCAGACAGAGATAATCCCGTCTATGTCTCGGAACCATTTTCCACCACCGTCACCAACACTGCCAACATACTTAAGGTATATCCAACATATCTGCCTCTCTATATAGCATACTCGCCCATAAATATCATATTAGTATACTGGCGTGTAGCTATCATGTTAGCATACTGGAGCGTAGTTATGTTGACATACTTGTGTATTATAACTGATAATATCCGACTCAACAATTGTATTACACAGTGACGTTATCTTCTTTCATCTTACTGTAAATCTGTCATTGACAGTGTATGTCCTGTGAAGTATGTCTCTCAGTGTATATCCTGTGAAGTATGTCTCTCAGTGTATATCCTGTGAAGTATGTCTCTCAGTGTATATCCTGGGAAGTATGTCTCTCAGTGTATATCCTGGGAAGTATGTCTCTCAGTGTATATCCTGTGAAGTATGTCTCTCAGTGTATATCCTGGGAAGTATGTCTCTCAGTGTATATCCTGTGAAGTATGTCTCTCAGTGTATATCCTGTGAAGTATGTCTCTCAGTGTATATCCTGGGAAGTATGTCTCTCAGTGTATGTACACTACATATATATATATATATATATATATATATATATATATATATATATATATATATATATATATATATATATATATATATATTATTGTATATACATAGTATATACGTCACGGCTCTGCCCGTGATGTACATACATTATATACACTATATATATACCATGATGTATATATCATGGAAGATAGTCCATGACTTGAGACCATGACGAGAGGCCATAGTAGTTTGTCCATGACTGGAAACCATTCATAGAGACCATATGTGGAAACCATGGGTTAACACAGTGGAGAGAGACCGTGTTGTATGAACCTCCTCGCGCCTACAGATGACTGGGGGGTCGAACAGCTTCAGGTGTGGCGTGGTGGGTACCGGCACCGCTGCTGTCTTCAGCGGGCGTGGCACCCGCGCCGTCACCACCGTTGACGTCAACACCACCCATGCCCACTACCTTCAGTTCAACTATGTGGCTGGGACACACAGTGATGTGAGTAGTATCCTCGAGCTCTCTGGCGTTCAGTTGGCTGATAGATGAACAGTCTTGTCACTTACCTTAATGTAAGTGTAATGACGCTCGGACAATATATGCTCAGACGTGTGCAATATAACATACTCCGACATGTTGGGGTACAATATAACATGCTTGGACGTATTGTGGTACAATATAACATGCTCTGACGTGTTGTGGGACAACATATCATGCTCGGACGTGTTGTAGTAGAATATAACATGCTCAGACTTGTTGTGGGACAATATAACATGCTCGGACGTGTTTTACCACAATATAACATGCTCAGCAGTATTGTGATACAATATAACATCCTCAGACTTGTTGTGGTACAATATGACATACTCAGACATGTTGCAGCACAATATAGCATGCTCGTACATGTTATAGCACAATATAACATGCTCAGACGTGTTGTGGGACAATAAAACTTGTTCAGACGTAATTTGACGCAATGTTTGATGCACGTGACTCAGGTTGGTAAGTGTCCAGGGCCAGACGAGGACAAGGAGAGCGTGTACGTCCACTACTCGTGTGATGGAGGCGTTACCTGGCATCTTCTTCACACACTTCACGCCAGGCACTACAAGGAACCCAGGTCAGTGTCCACCCTAACCTTCCTTCATACGCTGCACATGTTAAGTTGAAAACGGTATAAAATACCAACAAGCTGATGATTAAGACACATGTGCAACAGTTAGGTATCTTTTTTATTAAAACGTTTTGCCTGCGCAGTAGGTTTCTTCAGTCGATACAAAGGCAGCAGGTGTAGTAGTAAAATATAGATAATGTAATCAGTAAGTCAAGCAATACACAAATAACCCGCACATAAAAGAGAGAAGCTTACGACGACGTTTCGGTCCGACTTGGACCATTGACAAAGTCACACTAACAGAGGTGGAGCAGGACGGCTATATATAGGCAGGAAGAGGTGGTAGTAGTAGTAGTAGTAGTAGTAGTAGTAGTAGTAGTAGTAGTAGTAGTAGTAGTAGTAGTAGTAGTATTATATACAATTATATACAATTCTTGTACTACTACTACTACTACTACTACTACTACTACTACTACTACTACTACTACTACTACAACTACTACTACTACCACCTCTTCCTGCCTATATATAGCCGTCCTGCTCCACCTCTGTTAGTGTGACTTTGTCAATGGTCCAAGTCGGACCGAAACGTCGTCGTAAGCTTCTCTCTTTTATGTGCGGGTTATTTGTGTATTGTTCCAGTCACGGTATTGTGCCTTTTTGTTATTTAAGTCAAGCAAGGTTGATGGATTGATTACATCATCAGAGTAACGTGTGCAGTTGATGATTACATCAACTGTACACAACTGTACATGTTACTCTGGTTAGGGCAGCCATGTTCCAAGTAAGAATGGAAGAGCACTGCCGGAAGCCTACTGGAATGTGTGTGGTAGTTTATTATAAGATGAGAGTTCTTGTGAGAAGAGTGAAGATAATTTTTGACTAATAATTGACGATGAATAATGACATGGCCGTAGAAACTGCATCTACACCTCTAGTTTCAATTATAACCTTGTAATAAAGTTGGTAGAATTACCGACAATATGTAAAGTAAAAGGACACAAGTGCAACTAATGTGACATTTTATTGTGGCTTGATAAAGCTCCTGGAGAGCGAAACGTTGCCACAATAAAATGTCACATTAGTTGCACTTGTGTCCTTTTACTTTACAAATTATAACCTTCAAATCATTCTCTTAAAGGATTTCTAAACAGATATAATAAAATCAATAAAAAGAAATTTATAATTTCAATCATTTTTGGCTCATGTGAATTTTTCTAGAGTTATCACTGATCCAGTCCTCTGTCATCTTTTTGAAATTCTGTTTCTTGCTGTCTCTCTTACGAGTGACAAGACAGACAAGGATTTAAGAGGCACGTACATTCCCCCGTCTTCTAATATGTTCACTTCTCCAGTATAATCTACCTTGTCCATAATTACTATTGCATTTGTTTTGTCTATTTCGTAATGTGAAGTCCAGGATCTTCACTTAATTCTTGGTATAACTTAATAAATCTTTGAGGACAGTTGTGTTGTAGATGTCTGAGCTTTATCAGTACAGTGCTTGAATATATTAGAAATATATAGAGTAAATAGTGGAAGATGAGGTTACTCAGACCCTGAGTCTAAGACTGATTACTCTCACCTTCACACTGAGGGACTGATTACTCTCACCTTCACACTGATGGACTGATTACTCTCACCTTCACACTGAGGGACTGATTACTCTCACCTTCACACTGATGGACTGGTTACTCTCACCTTCACACTGAGGAACTGATTACTCTCACCTTCACACTGAGGGACTGGTTACTCTCACCTTCACACTGAGGGACTGATTACTCTTACCTTCACACTGAGGGACTGATTACTCTCACCTTCACACTGAGGGACTGATTACTCTCGCCTTCACACTGAGGGACTGATTACTCTCACCTTCACACTGAGGGACTGATTACTCTCACCTTCACACTGAGGGACTGATTACTCTCACCTTCACACTGAGGGACTGATTACTCTCACCTTCACACTGAGGGACTGATTACTCTCACCTTCACACTGAGGGACTGATTACTCTCACCTTCACACTGAGGGACTGATTACTCTCACCTTCACACTGAGGGACTGATTACTCTCACCTTCACACTAAGGGACTGATTACTCTCACCTTCACACTGAGGGACTGATTACTCTCACCTTCACACTGAGGGACTGATTACTCTCACCTTCACACTGAGGGACTGATTACTCTCACCTTCACACTGAGGGACTGATTACTCTCACCTTCACACTGAGGGACTGATTACTCTCACCTTCACACTGAGGGACTGATTACTCTCACCTTCACACTGAGGGACTGATTACTCTCACCTTCACACTGAGGGACTGATTACTCTCACCTTCACACTGAGGGACTGGTTACTCTCACCTTCACACTGAGGGACTGATTACTCTCACCTTCACACTGAGGGACTGATTACTCTCACCTTCACACTGAGGGACTAATTACTCTCACCTTCACACTGAGGGACTGATTACTCTCACCTTCACACTGAGGGACTGATTACTCTCACCTTCACACTGAGGGACTAATTACTCTCACCTTCACACTGAGGGACTGATTACTCTCACCTTCACACTGAGGGACTGATTACTCTCACCTTCACACTGAGGAACTGATTACTCTCACCTTCACACTGAGGGACTGATTACTCTCACCTTCACACTGAGGGACTGGTTACTCTCACCTTCACACTGATGGACTGATTACTCTCACCTTCACACTGAGGGACTGATTACTCTCACCTTCACACTGAGGGACTGATTACTCTCACCTTCACACTGAGGGACTGGTTACTCTCACCTTCACACTGATGGACTGATTACTCTCACCTTCACACTGAGGGACTGATTACTCTCACCTTCACACTGAGGGACTGATTACTCTCACCTTCACACTGCGGGACTGATTACTCTCACCTTCACACAGAGGGACTGATTACTCTCACCTTCACACTGAGGGACTGATTACTCTCACCTTCACACTGAGGGACTGATTACTCTCACCTTCACACTGAGGGACTGGTTACTCTCACCTTCACACTGATGGACTGATTACTCTCACCTTCACACTGAGGGACTGATCACTCTCACCTTCACACTGAGGGACTGATTACTCTCACATTCACACTGAGGGACTGATTACTCTCACCTTCACACTGAGGGACTGATTACTCTCACCTTCACACTGAGGGACTGATTACTCTCACCTTCACACTGAGGGACTGATTACTCTCACCTTCACACTGAGGGACTGATTACTCTCACCTTCACACTGAGGGACTGATTACTCTCACCTTCACACTGAGGGACTGATTACTCTCACCTTCACACTGAGGGACTGATTACTCTCACCTTCACACTGAGGGACTGATTACTCTCACCTTCACACTGAGGGACTGATTACTCTCACCTTCACACTGAGGGACTGGTTACTCTCACCTTCACACTGAGGGACTGATTACTCTCGCCTTCACACTGAGGGACTGATTACTCTCACCTTCACACTGAGGGACTGATTACTCTCGCCTTCACACTGAGGGACTGATTACTCTCACCTTCAGACTGTGGGACTGATTAATCTCACCTTCACACTGAGGGACTGATTACTCTCGCCTTCACACTGAGGGACTGATTACTCTCACCTTCACACTGAGGGACTGATTACTCTCGCCTTCACACTGAGGGACTGATTACTCTCACCTTCACACTGAGGGACTGGCTACTCTCACCTTCACACTGAGGGACTGATTACTCTCACATTCACACTGAGGAACTGATTACTCTCACCTTCACACTGAGGGACTGATTACTCTCACCTTCACACTGAGGGACTGATTACTCTCACCTTCACACTGAGGGACTGATTACTCTCACCTTCACACTGAGGGACTGATTACTCTCACCTTCACACTGAGGGACTGGTTACCCTCACCTTCACACTGAGGGACTGATTACTCTCACCTTCACACTAAGGGACTGATTACTCTCACCTTCACACTGAGGGACTGGTTACTCTCACCTTCACACTGAGGGACTGGTAAATCTCACCTTCACACTGAAGGACTGATTACTCTCACCTTCAAACTGAGGGACTGGTTACTCTCACCTTCACACTGAGGGACTGATTACTGTCACCTTCACACTGAGGGACTGGTTACTCTCACCTTCACACTGAGGGACTGGTTACTCTCACCTTCACACTGAGGGACTGGTTACTCTCACCTTCACACTGAGGGACTGGTTACTCTCACCTTCACACGGAGGGACTGATTACTCTCACCTTCACACTAAGGGACTGATTACTCTCACCTTCACACTGAGGGACTGGTTACTCTCACCTTCACACTTAGGGACTGATTACTCTCACCTTCACACTGAGGGACTGATTACTCTCACCTTCACACTGAGGGACTGATTACTCTCACCTTCACACTGAGGGACTGATTACCCTCACCTTCACACTGAGGGACTGATTACTCTCACCTTCACACTGAGGGACTGATTACCCTCAACTTCACACTGAGGGACTGATTACTCTCACCTTCACACTGAGGGACTGATTACTCTCACCTTCACACTGAGGGAATGATTACCCTCACCTTCACACTGAGGAACTGGTTACTCTCACCTTCACACTGAGGGACTGATTACTCTCACCTTCACACTGAGGGACTGATTACTCTCACCTTCACACTGAGGGACTGATTACTCTCACCTTCACACTGAGGGACTGATTACTCTCACCTTCACACTGAGGGACTGATTACCCTCACCTTCACACTGAGGGACTGATTACTCTCACCTTCACACACAGGGACTGATTACCCTCACCTTCACACTGAGGGACTGATTACTCTCACCTTCACACTGAGGGACTGATTACTCTCACCTTCACACGGAGGGACTGATTACTCTTACCTTCACACTAAGGGACTAATTACTCTCACCTTCACACTGAGGGACTGATTACTCTCACCTTCACACTGAGGGACTGATTACTGTCACCTTCACACTGAGGGACTGGTTACTCTCACCTTCACACTGAGGGACTGGTTACTCTCACCTTCACACTGAGGGACTGGTTACTCTCACCTTCACACTGAGGGACTGGTTACTCTCACCTTCACACGGAGGGACTGATTACTCTCACCTTCACACTAAGGGACTGATTACTCTCACCTTCACACTGAGGGACTGGTTACTCTCACCTTCACACTTAGGGACTGATTACTCTCACCTTCACACTGAGGGACTGATTACTCTCACCTTCACACTGAGGGACTGATTACTCTCACCTTCACACTGAGGGACTGATTACCCTCACCTTCACACTGAGGGACTGATTACTCTCACCTTCACACTGAGGGACTGATTACCCTCACCTTCACACTGAGGGACTGATTACTCTCACCTTCACACTGAGGGACTGATTACTCTCACCTTCACACTGAGGGAATGATTACCCTCACCTTCACACTGAGGAACTGGTTACTCTCACCTTCACACTGAGGGACTGATTACTCTCACCTTCACACTGAGGGACTGATTACTCTCACCTTCACACTGAGGGACTGATTACTCTCACCTTCACACTGAGGGACTGATTACTCTCACCTTCACACTGAGGGACTGATTACCCTCACCTTCACACTGAGGGACTGATTACTCTCACCTTCACACACAGGGACTGATTACCCTCACCTTCACACTGAGGGACTGATTACTCTCACCTTCACACTGAGGGAATGATTACCCTCACCTTCACACTGAGGAACTGGTTACTCTCACCTTCACACTGAGGGACTGATTACTCTCACCTTCACACTGAGGGACTGATTACTCTCACCTTCACACGGAGGGACTGATTACTCTTACCTTCACACTAAGGGACTAATTACTCTCACCTTCACACTGAGGGACTGATTACTCTCACCTTCACAGTGAGGGAC
>NC_091320.1:12363873-12506373 GCF_038502225.1 Cherax quadricarinatus
CACTGGATATACCTTCCTTGTTATGTGTTGCTGTAACACTGGATATACCTTCCTTGTTATGTGTTGCTGTAACACTGGATATACCTTCCTTGTTATGTGTTGCTGTAACACTGGATATACCTTCCTTGTTATGTGTTGCTGTAACACTGGATATACTTTTCTTGTTATGTGTTGCTGTAACACTGGATATACCTTCCTTGTTATGTGTTGCTGTAACACTGGATATACCCTCCTTGTTATGTGTTGCTGTAACACTGGATATACCTTATTTGTTATGTGTTGCTGTAACACTGGATATACCTTCCTTGTTATGTGTTGCTGTAACACTGGATTTACCTTCTTTTTTATGTGTTGCTGTAACACTGGATATACCTTCCTTGTTATGTGTTGCTGTAACACTGGATATACCTTCCTTGTAATGTGTTGCTGTAACACTGGATTTACCTTCTTTTTTATGTGTTGCTGTAACACTGGATATACCTTCCTTGTTATGTGTTGCTGTAACACTGGATATACCTTCCTTGTAATGTGTTGCTGTAACACTGGATATACCTTCCTTGTTATGTGTTGCTGTAACACTGGATATACCTTCCTTGCTATGTGTTGCTGTTACACTGGATATACCTTCCTTGTAATGTGTTGCTGTAACACTGGATATACCTTCCTTGTTATGTGTTGCTGTAACACTGGATATACCTTCCTTCTTATGTGTTGCTGTAACACTGGATATACCTTCCTTGCTATGTGTTGCTGTGACACTGAATATACCTTCCTTGTAATGTGTTGCTGTAACACTGGATATACCTTCCTTGTTATGTGTTGCTGTAACACTGGTTATACCTTCCTTGTTATGTGTTGCTGTAACACTGGATATACCTTCCTTGTTATATGTTGCTGTAACACTGGATATACCTTCCTTGCTATGTGTTGCTGTAACACTGGATATACCTTCCTTGTTATGTGTTGCTGTAACACTGGATATACCTTCCTTGTAATGTGTTGCTGTAACACTGGATATACCTTCCTTGCTATGTGTTGCTGTGACACTAAATATACCTTCCTTGTAATGTGTTGCTGTAACACTGGATATACCTTCCTTGTAATGTGTTGCTGTAACACTGGATATACTTTCCTTGTTATGTGTTGCTGTAACACTGGATATACCTTCCTTGTTATGTGTTGCTGTAACACTGGATATACCTTCCTTGCTATGTGTTGCTGTGACACTAAATATACCTTCCTTGTAATGTGTTGCTGTAACACTGGATATACCTTCCTTGTTATGTGTTGCTGTAACACTGGATATACCTTCCTTGTTATGTGTTGCTGTAACACTGGATATACCTTCCTTGTTATGTGTTGCTGTAACACTGGATATACCTTCCTTGTAATGTGTTGCTGTAACACTGGATATACCTTCCTTGTTATGTGTTGCTGTAACACTGGATATACCTTCTTTGTTATGTTTTGCTGTAACACTGGATATACCTTCCTTGTTATGTGTTGCTGTAACACTGGATATACCTTCCTTGTTATGTGTTGCTGTAACACTGGATATACCTTCCTTGCTATGTGTTGCTGTTACACTGGATATACCTTCCTTGTAATGTGTTGTTGTAACACTGGATATACCTTCATTGTTATGTGTTGCTGTAACACTGGATATACCTTCCTTGTTATGTGTTGCTGTAACACTGGATATACCTTCCTTGCTATGTGTTGCTGTAACACTGAATATACCTTCCTTGTAATGTTCTGCTGTAACACTGGATATACCTTCCTTATTATGTGTTGCTGTAACACTGGTTATACCTTCCTTGTTATGTGTTGCTGTAACACTGGATATACCTTCCTTGCTATGTGTTGCTGTAACACTGGATATACCTTCCTTGTTATATGTTGCTGTAACACTGGATATACTTTCCTTGTTATATGTTGCTGTAGCACTGAATATACCTTCCTTGTAATGTGTTGCTGTAACACTGGATATACCTTCCTTGTTATGTGTTGCTGTAACACTGGATATACTTTCCTTGTTATATGTTGCTGTAGCACTGAATATACCTTCCTTGTAATGTGTTGCTGTAACACTGGATGTACCTTCCTTGTTATGTGTTGCTGTAACACTGGATATACCTTCCTTGTTATGTGTTGCTGTAACACTGGATATACCTTCCTTGTAATGTGTTGCTGTAACACTGGATATACCTTCCTTGTTATGTGTTGCTGTAACACTGGATATACCTTCCTTGTTATGTGTTGCTGTAACACTGGATATACCTTCCTTGTAATGTGTTGCTGTAACACTGGATATACCTTCCTTGTTATGTGTTGCTGTAACACTGGATATACCTTCCTTGTTATGTGTTGCTGTAACACTGGATATACCTTCCTTGTTATATGTTGCTGTAACACTGGATATACCTTCCTTGCTATGTGTTGCTGTAACACTGGATATACCTTCCTTGTTATGTGTTGCTGTAACACTGGATATACCTTCCTTGTAAAGTGTTACTGTAACACTGGATATGCATTCCTTGTTATATGTTGCTGTAACTCTGGATATACCTTCCTTGCTATGTGTTGCTGTAACACTGGATATACCTTCCTTGCTATGTGTTGCTGTAACACTGAATATACCTTCCTTGTAATGTGTTACTGTAACACTGGATATACCTTCCTTGTTATGTGTTGCTGTAACACTGGATATACCTTCCTTGCTATGTGTTGCTGTAACACTGGATATACCTTCCTTGTTATGTGTTGCTGTAACACTGGATATACCTTCCTTGCTATGTGTTGCTGTAACACTGGATATACCTTCCTTGCTATGTGTTGCCGTAACACTGGATATACCTTCCTTGCTATGTGTTGCTGTAACACTGGATATACCTTCCTTGCTATGTGTTGCTGTAACACTGGATTTACCTTCCTTGCTATGTGTTGCTGTAATACTGGATATACCTTCCTTGCTATGTGTTGCTGTAACACTGGATATACCTTCCTTGCTATGTGTTGCTGTAACAATGGATATGCCTTCCTTGTTATGTGTTGCTGTAACACAGGATATACCTTCCTTGCTATGTGTTGCCGTAACACTGGATATACCTTCCTTGCTAAGTGTTGCTATAACACTGGTTATACCTTCCTTGCTATGTGTTGCCGTAACACTGGATATACCTTCCTTGCTATGTGTTGCTGTAACACAGGATATACCTTCCACGCTATGTGTTGCTGTAACACTGGATATACCTTCCTTGCTATGTGTTGCTGTAACACTGGTTATACCTTCCTTGCTTTGTGTTGCTGTAACACTGGATATACCTTCCTTGCTTTGTGTTGCCATAACACTGGATATACCTTACTTGCTGTGTTGCAGTAACACTGGATATACCTTCCTTGCTATGTGTTGCCGTAACACTGGATATACCTTCCTTGCTATGTGTTGCCGTAACACTGGATATACCTTCCTTGCTATGTGTTGCCGTAACACTGGATATACCTTCCTTGCCATGTGTTGCTGTAACACTGGATATACCTTCCTTGCTATGTGTTGCTGTAACACTGGATATACCTTCCTTGCTATGTATTGCTGTAACACTGGATATACCTTCCTTGCTATGTGTTGCTGTAACACTGGATATACCTTCCTTGCTATGTGTTGCTGTAACACTGGATATACCTTCCTTGCTATGTGTTGCTGTAACACTGGATATACCTTCCTTGCTATGTGTTGCTGTAACACTGGATATACCTTCCTTGCTATGTGTTGCTGTAACACTGGATATACCTTCCTTGCTATGTGTTGCTGTAACTGGATATACCTTCCTTGCTAGGTGTTGCTGTAACACTGGATATACCTTCCTTGCTATGTGCTGTTGTAACACTGGATATACCTTCCTTGCTATGTGTTGCTGTAACACTGGATATACCTTCCTTGCTATGTGTTGCTGTAACACTGGATATACCTTCCTTGCTATGTGTTTCTGTAACACTGGATATACCTTCCTTGCTATGTGTTGCTGTAACACTGGATATACCTTCCTTGCTATGTGTTGCTAAAACACTGGATATACCTTCCTTGCTATGTGTTGCTGTAACACTGGATATACCTTCCTTGCTATGTGTTGCTGTAACACTGGATATACCTTCCTTGTTATGTGTTGCTGTAACACTGGATATACCTTCCTTGCTATGTGTTGCTGTAACACTGGATATACCTTCCTTGCTTTGTGTTGCTATAACACTGGATATACCTTCCTTGCTATGTGTTGCTGTAACACTGAATATACCTTCCTTGCTATGTGTTGCTGTAACACTGGATATACCTTCCTTGCTATGTGTTGCTGTAACACTGGATATACCTTCCTTGCTATGTGTTGCTGTAACACTGGATATACCTTCCTTGCTTTGTGTTGCTGTAACACTGGATATACCTTCCTTGCTATGTGTTGCTGTAACACTGGATATACCTTCCTTGCTATGTGTTGCTGTAACACTGGATATACCTTCCTTGCTATGTGTTGCTGTAACACTGGATATACCTTCCTTGCTATGTGTTGCTGTAACACTGGTTATACCTTCCTTGCTATGTGTTGCTGTAACACTGGATATACCTTCCTTGATATGTGTTGCTGTAACACTGGATATACCTTCGTTGCTATGTGTTGCTATAACACTGGATATACCTTCCTTGCTATGTGTTGCTGTAACACTGGATATACCTTCCTTGCTAGGTGTTGCTGTAACACTGGATATACCTTCCTTGCTATGTGTTGCTATAACACTGGATATACCTTCCTTGCTATGTGTTGCTGTAACACTGGATATACCTTCCTTGCTATGTGTTGCTGTAACACTGGATATACCTTCCTTGCTATGTGTTGCTGTAACACTGGATATACCTTCCTTCCCAGAGGATTCTGTTAACTTCAGTTTCCCGTCTATGATTTCGTATGGAAATAGAAAACCATAAAATGCATCCCTCATCTTCAATTATCAATTGAGAAATTAAGGAATCTCTCATAGACTGGTAACGCCTGACGGAGAGCTGGACGCTCACAGTGTCAGGTGGACGCTCAGCGTCAGCTGGACGCTGACAGTCAGTGTCAGCTCTCCGGGTAGTCCATCGCTTTTAAGTAGTATATTTTTTTCCAGTATTTATAAGGCAATCTTGTCAGTAAGACAGTCCTATCTGTCAGTGAGAGAGGCCTGCCTGTCAGTGAGAGAGGCCTACCTGTCAGTGAGACAGTCCTACCTGTCAGTGAGAGTGTCATGTGGGTTTTCGATAACGTGGATGGGGTAAAAATACTCACGTAGGCTGGTAGTACGTATAATATAACGGAAAGTATGGGAAGCGCCAACAGCCGACCTGCCTCTCTCTGCTCCCTATCTTCGACTGACTCTCAAGTGCCTACGGGTGAGGGGTGTTTGAAATCCTGCTATGGTCAGCAGCAATATGAATAATCAGTCAGTGATTCACACAGACGGTTGGTAGTGAGTCATCTACTGGTACACTGGTTACTGGTAACTGGTTACTAGGAACTGGTACTACTACTTAGAAGAGGGGCCTACCTGTCAGTGAGACAGTCCTACCTGTCAAGGAGACAGTCCTACCGGTCAGTGAGAGAGGCCTACCTGTCAGTGAGACAGTCCTACCTGTCAGTGAGACAGTCCTACATGTCAGTGAGACAGTCCTACCTGTCAGTGAAACAGCCCTACCTGCCAATGAGACAGTCCTACCTGTCAGTGAGACAGCCCTACCTGTCCGTGAGACAGGCCTACCTGTCAAGGAGACAGTCCTACCTGTCAGTGAGACAGCCCTACCTGTCAATGAGGCAGGCCTACCTGTCAGTGAAACAGCCCTGCTTGTCAATAAGACAGCGCAACCTGTCAGTGAGACAGTCCTGCCTGACAGTGACACAGTCCTACCTGTCATTGAGACAGTCATACCTATCAATGAGACAATCCTGCCTGTGAGGCAATCTTACATGTCAGTGAGAGAGTTCTACCTATCAGTGAGACAGTCCTCCCTGTCAGTGAGACAGTCTTCCCTGTCAATGAGACAGTTCTACCTGTGAATGAGACAGTCCTACCTGTCAGTGAGACAGTCGTACCTATCGGTGAGACAGTCCTCCCTGTCAGTGAGACAGCCCTACCAGTCAATGAGACAGTCCTACCTGGCAGTGAGAGAGTCCTGCCTATCGTTGAGACAGTTCTACCTGTCAGTGAGACAGTCCTACTTGTCAGTGAGACAGTCCTGCCTGACAGTGAGACAGTCCTATCTGTCAATGGGACAGTTCTACCTATCAGTGTGACAGTCCTACCTCTCAGTGAGACAGTCCTACCTGTCAGTGAGACAGTCCCATCTGTCAGTGAGACAGTCCTACCTGTCAGTTGAGAGTTCTACCTGTCAGTGAGACAGTCCTACCTATCGGTGAGACAGTTCTACCTGTCAGTGAGACAGTCCTACCTATCAGTGAGACAGTCCTACCTGTGAGTGAGACAGTCCTGCCTGACAGTAAGACAGTCCTCCATGTCAGTGAGACAGTCCTACCTATCAGTGAGACAGTCCTACCTGTGACTGAGATAGTCCTACCTGTCAGTGAGACAGTCGTGCGTGACAGTGAGACAGGAAGAACTGTGTACATGGGTCTGGGGCGGCTGGTGCTACTTCATTCCTAACCATGTACCATGGTCTGGGGCGGCTGGTGATGCCTCATTCCTAACCATGTACCATGGTCTGGGGCGGCTGGTGATGCCTCATTCCTAACCATGTACCATGGTCTGGGGCGGCTGGTGATGCCTCATTCCTAACCATGTACCATGGTCTTGGGCCGCGGGTGCTGCCTCATGCCTCACCATGTACCAGGGTCTGGGGCGGCTGGTGCTGCATCATGCCTCACCATGTACCAGGGTCTAGGGTGGCTGGTGCTGCCTCATGCCTCACCATGTACCAGGGTCTGGGGCGGCTGGTGCTGCCTCATGCCTCACCATGTACCAGGGTCTGGGGCCGCTGGTGCTGCCTCATGCCTCACCATGTACCAGGGTCTGGGGTGGCTGGTGCTGCCTCATGCTTCACCATGTACCAGGATCTGGGGCGGCTGGTGCTGCCTCATGCCTCACCATGTACCAGGGTCTGGGGTGGCTGGTGCTGCCTCATGCCTCACCATGTACCAGGGTCTGGGGTGGCTGGTGCTGCCTCATGCTTCACCATGTACCAGGGTCTGGGGTGGCTGGTGCTGCCTCATGCCTCACCATGTACCAGGGTCTGGGGTGGCTGGTGCTACCTCATGCCTCACCATGTACCAGGGTGTGGGGTGGCTGGTGCACCTCATGCCTCACCATGTACCAGGGTCTGGGGTGGCTGGTGCTGCCTCATGCCTCACCATGTATCAGGGTCTGGGGTGGCTGGTGCTGCCTCACGCCTCACCATGTACCAGGGTCTGGGGCGGTTGGTGCTGTCTCATGCCTCACCATGTACCAGGGTCTGGGGCGGTTGGTGCTGCCTCATGCCTCACCATGTACCAGGGTCTGGGGTGGCTGTTGCTACCTCATGCCTCACCATGTACCAGGGTCTGGGGTGGCTGGTGCTGCCTCATGCCTCACCATGTACCAGGGACTGAGGCGGCTGGTGCTGCATCATGCCTCACCATGTACCAGGGTCTGGGGTGGCTGGTGCTGCCTCATGTCTCACCATGTACCAGGGACTGGGGCGGCTGGTGCTGCATCATGCCTCACCATGTACCAGGGTCTGGGGCGGCTGCTGCTGCCTCATGTCTCACCATGTACCAGGGACTGGGGCGGCTGGTGCTGCATCATGCCTCACCATGTACCAGGGTCTGGGGTGGCTGGTGCTGCCTCATGCCTCACCATGTACCAGGGACTGGGGCGGCTGGTGCTGCATCATGCCTCACCATGTACCAGGGTCTGGGGTGGCTGGTGCTGCCTCATGCCTCACCATGTACCAGGGACTGGGGCGGCTGGTGCTGCATCATGCCTCACCATGTACCAGGGTCTGGGGTGGCTGGTGCTGCCTCATGCCTCACCATGTACCAGGGTCTGGGGTGGCTGGTACTGCCTCATGCCTCACCATGTACCAGGGTCTGGGGTGGCTGGTGCTGCATCATGCCTCACCATGTACCAGGGTCTGGGGTGGCTAGTGCTGCCTCATGCCTCACCATGTACCAGGGTCTGGGGCGGCTGGTGCTGCCTCATGCCTCACCATGTACCAGGGTCTGGGGTGGCTGGTGCTGCATCATGCCTCACAATGTACCAGGGTCTGGGGTGGCTAGTGCTGCCTCATGCCTCACCATGTACCAGGGTCTGGGGTGGCTGGTGCTGCCTCATGCCTCACCATGTACCAGGGTCTGGGGTGGCTGGTGCTGCATCATGCCTCACCACGTACCAGGGTCTGGGGTGGCTGGTGCTGCCTCATGCCTCACTAAGTACCAGGGTCTGGGGCCGCTGGTGCTGCCTCATGCCTCACCATGTACCAGGGTCTGGGGTGGCTGGTGCTGCCTCATGCCTCACCAAGTACCAGGGTCTGGGGCCGCTGGTGCTGCCTCATGCCTCACCATGTACCAGGGTCTGGGGTGGCTGGTGCTGCATCATGCCTCACCATGTACCAGGGTCTGGGGTGGCTGGTGCTGCCTCATGCCTCACCATGTACCAGGGTCTGGGGTGGCTGGTGCTACATCATGCCTCACCATGTACGAGGGTCTGGGGCGGCTAGTGCTGCCTCATGCCTCACCATGTACCAGGGTCTGGGGTGGCTGGTGCTGCCTCATGCCTCACCATGTACCAGGGTCTGGGGCGGCTGGTGCTGCCTCATGGCTCACCATGTACCAGGGTCTGGGGTGGCTGGTGCTGCCTCATGCCTCACCATGTACCAGGGTCTGGGGTGGCTGGTGCTGCCTCATGCCTCACCATGTACCAGGGTCTGGGGTGGCTGGTGCTGCCTCATGCCTCACCATGTACCAGGGTCTGGGGTGGCTGGTGCTGCCTCATGCCTCGCCATGTACCAGGGTCTGGGGTGGCTGGTGCTGCCTCATGCCTCACCATGTACCAGGGTCTGGGGTGGCTGGTGCTGCCTCATGCCTCACCATGTACCAGGGTCTGGGGTGGCTGGTGCTACCTCATGCCTCACCATGTACCAGGGTCTGGGGTGGCTGGTGCTGCCTCATGCCTCACCATGTACCAGGGTCTGGGGCGGCTAGTGCTGCCTCATGCCTCACCATATACAAGGGTCTGGGGCGGCTGGTGCTGCCTCATGCCTCACCATGTACCAGGGTCTGGGGTGGCTGGTGCTGCCTCATGCCTCACCATGTACCAGGGTCTGGGGTGGCTGGTGCTGCCTCATGCCTCACCATGTACCAGGGTCTAGGGTGGCTGGTGCTACCTCATGCCTCACCATGTACCAGGGTCTGGTGTGGATGGTGCTACCTCATGCCTCACCATGTACCAGGGTCTGGGGTGGCTGGTGCTGCCTCATGCCTCACCATGTACCAGGGTCTGGGGCGGCTGGTGCTGCCTCATGCCTCACCATGTACCAGGGTCTGGGGTGGCTGGTGCTACCTCATGCCTCACCATGTACCAGGGTCTGAGGTGGCTGGTGCTACCTCATGCCTCACCATGTACCAGGGTCTGGGGCGGCTGGTGCTGCCTCATGCCTCACCATATACAAGGGTCTGGGGCGGCTGGTGCTGCCTCATGCCTCACCATGTACCAGGGTCTGGGGTGGCTGGTGCTGCCTCATGCCTCACCAAGTACCAGGGTCTAGGGTGGATGGTGCTGCCTCATGCCTCACCATGTACCAGGGTCTGGGGTGGCTGGTGCTGCCTCATGCCTCACCATGTACCAGGGTCTGGGGTGGCTGGTGCTGCATCATGCTTCACCATGTACCAGGGTCTGGGGCGGCTGGTGCTGCCTCATGCCTCACCATGTACCAGGGTCTGGGGTGGCTGGTGCTGCCTCATGCCTCACCATGTACCAGGGTCTGGGGTGGCTGGTGCTGCCTCATGCCTCACCATGTACCAGGGACTGGGGCGGCTGGTGCTGCCTCATGCCTCACCATGTACCAGGGTCTGGGGCGGCTGGTGCTGCCTCATGCCTCACCATGTACCAGGGACTGGGGCGGCTGGTGCTGCCTCATGCCTCACCATGTACCAGGGTCTGGGGTGGCTGGTGCTACCTCATGCCTCACCATGTACCAGGGACTGGGGCGGCTGGTGCTGCCTCATGCCTCACCATGTACCAGGGTCTGGGGTGGCTGGTGCTGCCTCATGCTTCACCATGTACCAGGGTCTGGGGTGGCTGGTGCTGCCTGATGCTTCACCATGTACCAGGATCTGGGGCGGCAGGTGCTGCCTCATGCCTCACCATGCACCAGGGTCTGGGGTGGCTGGTGCTCCTCATGCCTCACCATGTACAAGGGTCTGGGGTGGCTGGTGCTGCCTCATGCCTCACCATGTACCAGGGTCTGGGGTGGCTGGTGCTGCCTCATGCCTCACCATGTACCAGGGTCTGGGGCGTTTGGTGCTGCATCATGCCTCACCATGTACCAGGGTCTGGGGTGGCTGGTGCTGCCTCATGCCTCACCATGTACCAGGGTCTGGGGTGGCTGGTGCTGCCTCATGCCTCACCATGTACCAGGGACTGGGGCGGCTGGTGCTGCATCATGCCTCACCATGTACCAGGGTCTGGGGTGGCTGGTGATGCCTCATGCCTCACCATGTACCAGGGACTGGGGCGGCTGGTGCTGCATCATGCCTCACCATGTACCAGGGTCTGGGGTGGCTGGTGCTGCCTCATGCCTCACCATGTACCAGGGACTGGGGCGGCTGGTGCTGCATCATGCCTCACCATGTACCAGGGTCTGGGGTGGCTGGTGCTGCCTCATGCTTCACCATGTACCAGGGTCTGGGGTGGCTGGTGCTGCCTCATGCCTCACCATGTACCAGGGTCTGGGGTGGCTGGTGCTGCATCATGCCTCACCATGTACCAGGGTCTGGGGTGGCTAGTGCTGCCTCATGCCTCACCATGTACCAGGGTCTGGGGCGGCTGGTGCTGCCTCATGCCTCACCATGTACCAGGGTCTGGGGTGGCTGGTGCTGCATCATGCCTCACCATGTACCAGGGTCTGGGGTGGCTAGTGCTGCCTCATGCCTCACCATGTACCAGGGTCTGGGGTGGCTGGTGCTGCCTCATGCCTCACCATGTACCAGGGTCTGGGGTGGCTGGTGCTGCATCATGCCTCACCACGTACCAGGGTCTGGGGTGGCTGGTGCTGCCTCATGCCTCACCAAGTACCAGGTTCTGGGGCCGCTGGTGCTGCCTCATGCCTCACCATGTACCAGGGTCTGGGGTGGCTGGTGCTGCCTCATGCCTCACCAAGTATCAGGGTCTGGGGCCGCTGGTGCTGCCTCATTCCTCACCATGTACCAGGGTCTGGGGTGGCTGGTGCTGCATCATGCCTTACCATGTACCAGGGTCTGGGGTGGCTGGTGCTGCCTCATGCCTCACCATGTACCAGGGTCTGGGGTGGCTGGTGCTACATCATGCCTCACCATGTACCAGGGTCTGGGGTGGCTGGTGCTGCCTCATGCCTCACCATGTACCAGGGTCTGGGGCGGCTGGTGCTGCCTCATGGCTCACCATGTACCAGGGTCTGGGGTGACTGGTGCTGCCTCATGCCTCACCATGTACCAGGGTCTGGGGTGGCTGGTGCTGCCTCATGCCTCACCATGTACCAGGGTCTGGGGTGGCTGGTGCTGCCTCATGCCTCACCATGTACCAGGGTCTGGGGTGGCTGGTGCTGCCTCATGCCTCGCCATGTACCAGGGTCTGGGGTGGCTGGTGCTGCCTCATGCCTCACCATGTACCAGGGTCTGGGGTGGCTGGTGCTGCCTCATGCCTCACCATGTACCAGGGTCTGGGGTGGCTGGTGCTACCTCATGCCTCACCATGTACCAGGGTCTGGAGTGGCTGGTGCTGCCTCATGCCTCACCATGTACCAGGGTCTGGGGCGGCTAGTGCTGCCTCATGCCTCACCATATACAAGGGTCTGGGGCGGCTGGTGCTGCCTCATGCCTCACCATGTACCAGGGTCTGGGGTGGCTGGTGCTGCCTCATGCCTCACCATGTACCAGGGTCTGGGGCGGCTGGTGCTGCCTCATGCCTCACCATGTACCAGGGTCTGGGGTGGCTGGTGCTACCTCATGCCTCACCATGTACCAGGATCTGGGGTGGCTGGTGCTACCTCATGCCTCACCATGTACCAGGTTCTGGGGCGGCTGGTGCTGCCTCATGCCTCACCATGTACCAGGGTCTGGGGTGGCTGGTGCTGCCTCATGCCTCACCAAGTACCAGGGTCTAGGGTGGATGGTGCTGACTCATGCCTCACCATGTACCAGGGTCTGGGGTGGCTGGTGCTGCCTCATGCCTCACCATGTACCAGGGTCTGGGGTGGCTGGTGCTGCATCATGCCTCACCATGTACCAGGGTCTGGGGCGGCTGGTGCTGCCTCATGCCTCACCATGTACCAGGGTCTGGGGTGGCTGGTGCTGCCTCATGCCTCACCATGTACCAGGGTCTGGTGTGGCTGGTGCTGCCTCATGCCTCACCATGTACCAGGGACTGGGGCGGCTGGTGCTGCCTCATGCCTCACCATGTACCAGGGTCTGGGGCGGCTGGTGCTGCCTCATGCCTCACCATGTACCAGGGACTGGGGCGGCTGGTGCTGCCTCATGCCTCACCATGTACCAGGTTCTGGGGTGGCTGGTGCTGCCTCATGCCTCACCAGGTACCAGGGTCTGGGGCGGCTGGTGCTGCCTCATGCCTCACCATGTACCAGGGTCTGGGGCGGCTGGTGCTGCCTCATGCCTCACCATGTACCAGGGTCTGGGGTGGCTGGTGCTGCCTCATGCCTCACCAAGAACCAGGGTCTAGGGTGGATGGTGCTGCCTCATGCCTCACCATGTACCAGGGTCTGGGGTGGCTGGTGCTGCCTCCTGCCTCACCATGTACCAGGGTCTGGGGTGGCTGGTGCTGCCTCATGCCTCACCATGTACCAGGGTCTAGGGTGGCTGGTGCTGCCTCATGCCTCACCATGTACCAGGGTCTGGGGCGGCTGGTGCTGCCTCATGCCTCACCATGTACCAGGGTCTGGGGTGGCTGGTGCTGCCTCATGCCTCACCATGTACCAGGCTCTAGGGTGGCTGGTGCTGCCTCATGCCTCACCATGTACCAGGGTCTGGGGCGGCTGGTGCTGCCTCATGCCTCACCATGTACCAGGGACTCTGGTGGCTGGTGCTGCCTCATGCCTCACCATGTACCAGGGTCTGGGGTGGCTGGTGCTACCTCATGCCTCACATGTACCAGGGTCTGGGGTGGCTGGTGCTACCTCATGCCTCACAATGTACCAGGGTCTGGGGTGGCTGGTGCTGCCTCATGCCTCACCATGTATCAGGGTCTGGGGTGGCTGGTGCTGCCTCATGCCTCACCATGTACCAGGGTCTGGGGCGGCTGGTGCTGCCTCATGCCTCACCATGTACCAGGGTCTGGGGTGGCTGGTGCTACCTCATGCCTCACCATGTACCAGGGTCTGGGGTGGCTGGTGCTACCTCATGCCTCACCATGTACCAGTGTCTGGGGCGGCTGGTGCTGCCTCATGCCTCACCATATACAAGGGTCTGGGGCGGCTGGTGCTGCCTCATGCCTCACCATGTACCAGGGTCTGGGGTGGCTGGTGCTGCCTCATGCCTCACCAAGTACCAGGGTCTAGGGTGGATGGTGCTGCCTCATGCCTCACCATGTACCAGGGTCTAGGGTGGCTGGTGCTGCCTCATGCCTCACCATGTACCAGGGTCTGGGGTGGCTGGTGCTGCCTCATGCCTCACCATGTATCAGGGTCTGGGGTGGCTGGTGCTGCCTCATGCCTCACCATGTACCAGGGTGTGGGGTGGCTGGTGCTGCCTCATGCCTCACCATGTACCAGGGTCTGGAGAGGCTAGTGCTGCCTCATGCCTCACCATGTACCAGGGTGTGGGGTGGCTGGTGCTGCCTCATACCTCACCATGTACCAGGGTCTAGGGTGGCTGGTGCTGCCTCATGCCTCACCATGTACCAGGGTCTGGGGTGGCTGGTGCTGCCTCATGCCTCACCATGTACCAGGGTCTGGGGTGGCTGGTGCTGCCTCATGCCTCACCATGTATCAGGGTGTGGGGCGGCTGGTCTTGCCTCATGCCTCACCATGTACCAGGGTCTGGGGTGGCTGGTGCTGCCTCATGCTTCACCAGGTACCAGGGTCTAGGGTGTCTGGTGCTGCCTCATGCCTCACCATGTACCAGGGTCTGGGGCCTCTGGTGCTGCCTCATGCCTCACCATGTACCAGGGTCTGGGGTGGCTGGTGCTGCATCATGCCTCACCATGTACCAGGGTCTGGGGTGGCTAGTGCTGCCTCATGCCTCACCATGTACCAGGGTCTGGGGTGGCTGGTGCTGCCTCATGCCTCCCCATGTACCAGGGTCTGGGGTGGCTGGTGCTGCATCATGCCTCACCATGTACCAGGGTCTGGGGTGGCTGGTGCTGCCTCATGCCTCACCAAGTACCAGGGTCTGGGGCCGCTGGTGCTGCCTCATGCCTCACCATGTATCAGGGTCTGGGGTGGCTGGTGCTGCCTCATGCCTCACCATGTACCAGGGTCTGGGGTGGCTGGTGCTACATCATGCCTCACCATGTACCAAGGTCTGGGGTGGCTGGTGCTGCCTCATGCCTCACCATGTACCAGGGTCTGGGGCGGCTGGTGCTGCCTCATGCCTCACCATGTACCAGGGTCTGGGGTGGCTGGTGCTGCCTCATGCCTCACCATGTACCAGGGTCTGGGGTGGCTGGTGCTGCCTCATGCCTCACCATGCACTAGGGTCTGGGGTGGCTGGTGCTGCCTCATGCCTCACCATGTACCAGGGTCTGGGGTGGCTGGTGCTGCCTCATGCCTCGCCATGTACCAGGGTCTGGGGTGGCTGGTGCTGCCTCATGCCTCACCATGTACCAGGGTCTGGGGTGGCTAGTGCTGCCTCATGCCTCACCATGTACCAGGGTCTGGGGTGGCTGGTGCTACCTCATGCCTCACCATGTACCAGGGTCTGGGGTGGCTGGTGCTGCCTCATGCCTCACCATGTACCATGGTCTGGGGCGGCTGGTGCTGCCTCATGCCTCACCATATACAAGGGTCTGGGGCGGCTGGTGCTGTCTCATGCCTCACCATGTACCAGAGTCTGGGGTGGCTGGTGCTGCCTCATGCCTCACCATGTACCAGGGTCTATGGTGGCTGGTGCTGCCTCATGCCTCACCATGTACCAGGGTCTAGGGTGGCTGGTGCTACCTCATGCCTCACCATGTACCAGGGTCTGGGGTGGCTGGTGCTACCTCATGCCTCACCATGTACCAGGGTCTGGGGTGGCTGGTGCTGCCTCATGCCTCACCATGTACCAGGGTCTGGGGCGGCTGGTGCTGCCGCATGCCTCACCATGTACCAGGGTCTGGGGTGGCTGGTGCTACCTCATGCCTCACCATGTACCAGGGTCTGGGGTGGCTGGTGCTACCTCATGCCTCACCATGTACCAGGGTCTGTGGTGGCTTGTGCTGCCTCATGCCTCACCAAGTATCAGGGCCTGGGGTGGCTGGTGCTGCCTCATGCCTCACCATGTACCAGGGTCTGGGGTGGCTGGTGCTACCTCATGCCTCACCATGTACCAGGGTCTGGGGTGGCTGGTGCTGCCTCATGCCTCACCATGTACCAGGGTCTGGGGTGGCTGGTGCTGCCTCATGCCTCACCATGTACCAGGGTCTGGGGTGGCTGGTGCTACCTCATGCCTCACCATGTACCAGGGTCTGGGGTGGCTGGTGCTGCCTCATGCCTCACCATATACAATGGTCTGGGGCGGCTGGTGCTGCCTCATGCCTCACCATGTACCAGGGTCTGGGGTGGCTGGTGCTGCCTCATGCTTCACCAGGTACCAGGGTCTAGGGTGGCTGGTGCTGCCTCATGCCTCACCTTGTACCAGGGTCTGGGGCCGCTGGTGCTGCCTCATGCCTCACCATGTACCAGGGTCTGGGGTGGCTGGTGCTGCATCATGCCTCACCATGTACCAGGGTCTGGGGTGGCTAGTGCTGCCTCATGCCTCACCATGTACCAGGGTCTGGGGTGGCTGGTGCTGCCTCATGCCTCACCATGTACCAGGGTCTGGGGTGGCTGGTGCTGCATCATGCCTCACCATGTACCAGGGTCTGGGGTGGCTGGTGCTGCCTCATGCCTCACCAAGTATCAGGTTCTGGGGCCGCTGGTGCTGCCTCATGCCTCACCATGTATCAGGGTCTGGGGTTGCTGGTGCTGCCTCATGCCTCACCATGTACCAGGGTCTGGGGTGGCTGGTGCTACACCATGCCTCACCATTTACCAGGGTCTGGGGTGGCTGGTGCTGCCTCATGCCTCACCATGTACCAGGGTCTGGGGTGGCTGGTGCTGCCTCATGCCTCACCATGTACCAGGGTCTGGGGTGGCTGGTGCTGCCTCATGCCTCACCATGTACCAGGGTCTGGGGTGGCTGGTGCTGCCTCATGCCTCACCATGTACCAGGGTCTGGGGTGGCTGGTGCTGCCTCATGCCTCACCATGTACCAGGGTCTGGGGTGGCTGGTGCTGCCTCATGCCTCGCCATGTACCAGGGTCTGGGGTGGCTGGTGCTGCCTCATGCCTCACCATGTACCAGGGTCTGGGGTGGCTAGTGCTGCCTCATGCCTCACCATGTACCAGGGTCTGGGGTGGCTGGTGCTACCTCATGCCTCACCATGTACCAGGGTCTGGGGTGGCTGGTGCTGCCTCATGCCTCACCATGTACCAGGGTCTGGGGCGGCTGGTGCTGCCTCATGCCTCTCGATATACAAGGGTCTGGGGCGGCTGGTGCTGTCTCATGCCTCACCATGTACCAGGGTCTGGGGTGGCTGGTGCTGCCTCATGCCTCACCATGTACCAGGGTCTGGGGTGGCTGGTGCTTCCTCATGCCTCACCATGTACCAGGGTCTAGGGTGGCTGGTGCTACCTCATGCCTCACCATGTACCAGGGTCTGGGGTGGCTGGTGCTGCCTCATGCCTCACCATGTACGAGGGTCTGGGGTGGCTGGTGCTGCCTCATGCCTCACCATGTACCAGGGTCTGGGGTGGCTGGTGCTACCTCATGCCTCACCATGTACCAGGGTCTGGGGTGGCTGGTGCTGCCTCATGCCTCACCATATACAAGGGTCTGGGGCGGCTGGTGTTGCCTCATGCCTCACCATGTACCAGGGTCTGGGGTGGCTGGTGCTGCCTCATGCCTCACCAAGTACCAGGGTCTGGGGTGGCTGGTGCTGCCTCATGCCTCACCATGTACCAGGGTCTGGGGCGGCTGGTGCTGCCTCATGCCTCACCATGTACCAGGGACTGGGGTGGCTGGTGCTACCTCATGCCTCACCATGTACCAGGGTCTGGGGTGGCTGGTGCTGCCTCATGCCTCACCATGTACCAGGGTATGGGGCGGCTGGTGCTGCCTCATGCCTCACCATGTACCAGGGTCTGGGGTGGCTGGTGCTGCCTCATGCCCCACCAAGTACCAGGGTCTGGGGTGGCTGGTGCTGCCTCATGCCTCACCATGTACCAGGGTCTGGGGTGGCTGGTGCTACCTCATGCCTCACCATGTACCAGGGTCTGGGGTGGCTGGTGCTGCCTCATGCCTCACCATGTACCAGGGTCTGGGGTGGCTGGTGCTGCCTCATGCCTCACCATGTACCAGGGTCTGGGGTGGCTGGTGCTACCTCATGCCTCACCATGTACCAGGGTCTGGGGTGGCTGGTGCTGCCTCATGCCTCACCATATACAAGGGTCTGGGGCGGATGGTGCTGCCTCATGCCTCACCATGTACCAGGGTCTGGGGTGGCTGGTGCTCCCTCATGCTTCACCAGGTACCAGGGTCTAGGGTGGCTGGTGCTGCCTCATGCCTCACCATGTACCAGGGTCTGGGGCCGCTGGTGCTGCCTCATGCCTCACCATGTACCAGGGTCTGGGGTGGCTGGTGCTGCATCATGCCTCACCATGTACCAGGGTCTTGGGTGGCTAGTGCTGCCTCATGCCTCACCATGTACCAGGGTCTGGGGTGGCTGGTGCGGCCTCATGCCTCACCATGTACCAGGGTCTGGGGTGGCTGGTGCTGCATCATGCCTCACCATGTACCAGGGTCTGGGGTGGCTGGTGCTGCCTCATGCCTCACCAAGTACCAGGTTCTGGGGCCGCTGGTGCTGCCTCATGCCTCACCATGTATCAGGGTCTGGGGTTGCTGGTGCTGCCTCATGCCTCACCATGTACCAAGGTCTGGGGTGGCTGGTGCTACATCATGCCTCACCATGTACCAGGGTCTGGGGTGGCTGGTGCTGCCTCATGCCTCACCATGTACCAGGGTCTGGGGCGGCTGGTGCTGCCTCATGCCTCACCATGTACCAGGGTCTGGGGTGGCTGGTGCTGCCTCATGCCTCACCATGTATCAGGGTCTGGGGTGGCTGGTGCTGCCTCATGCCTCACCATGTACCAGGGTCTGGGGTGGCTGGTGCTGCCTCATGCCTCACCATGTACCAGGGTCTGGGGTGGCTGGTGCTGCCTCATGCCTCGCCATGTACCAGGGTCTGGGGTGGCTGGTGCTGCCTCATGCCTCACCATGTACCAGGGTCTGGGGTGGCTAGTGCTGCCTCATGCCTCACCATGTACCAGGGTCTGGGGTGGCTGGTGCTACCTCATGCCTCACCATGTACCAGGGTCTGGGGTGGCTGGTGCTGCCTCATGCCTCACCATGTACCAGGGTCTGGGGCGGCTGGTGCTGCCTCATGCCTCACCATATACAAGGGTCTGGGGCGGCTGGTGCTGTCTCATGCCTCACCATGTACCAGGGTCTGGGGTGGCTGGTGCTGCCTCATGCCTCACCATGTACCAGGGTCTGGGGTGGCTGGTGCTGCCTCATGCCTCACCATGTACCAGGGTCTAGGGTGGCTGGTGCTACCTCATGCCTCACCATGTACCAGGGTCTGGGGTGGCTGGTGCTACCTCATGCCTCACCATGTACCAGGGTCTGGGGTGGCTGGTGCTGCCTCATGCCTCACCATGTACGAGGGTCTGGGGTGGCTGGTGCTGCCTCATGCCTCACCATGTACCAGGGTCTGGGGTGGCTGGTGCTACCTCATGCCTCACCATGTACCAGGGTCTGGGGTGGCTGGTGCTGCCTCATGCCTCACCATATACAAGGGTCTGGGGCGGCTGGTGTTGCCTCATGCCTCACCATGTACCAGGGTCTGGGGTGGCTGGTGCTGCCTCATGCCTCACCAAGTACCAGGGTCTGGGGTGGCTGGTGCTGCCTCATGCCTCACCATGTACCAGGGTCTGGGGCGGCTGGTGCTGCCTCATGCCTCACCATGTACCAGGGACTGGGGCGGCTGGTGCTGCCTCATGCCTCACCATGTACCAGGGTCTGGGGCGGCTGGTACTGCCTCATGCCTCACCATGTACCAGGGTCTGGGGTGGCTGGTGCTGCCTCATGCCTCACCAAGTACCAGGGTCTAGGGTGGATGGTGCTGCCTCATGCCTCACCATGTACCAGGGTCTGGGGTGGCTGGTGCTGCCTCATGCCTCACCATGTACCAGGGTCTGGGGCGGCTGGTGCTGCCTCATGCCTCACCATGTACCAGGGTCTGGGGTGGCTGGTGCTGCCTCATGCCTCACCATGTACCAGGGTCTGGGGCGGCTGGTGCTGCCTCATGCCTCACCATGTACCAGGGTGTGAGGTGGCTGGTGCTGCCTCATGCCTCACCATGTACCAGGGTCTGGGGTGGCTGGTGCTACCTCATGCCTCACCATGTACCAGGGTCTGGGGTGGCTGGTGCTACCTCATGCCTCACCATGTACCAGGGTCTGGGGTGGCTGGTGCTGCCTCATGCCTCACCATGTATCAGGGTCTGGGGTGGCTGGTGCTGCCTCATGCCTCACCATGTACCAGGGTGTGGGGTGGCTGGTGCTGCCTCATGCCTCACCATGTACCAGGGTCTGGGGTGGCTGGTGCTGCCTCATGCCTCACCATGTACCAGGGTCTGGGGTGGCTGGTGCTGCCTCATGCCTCACCATGTACCAGGGTCTGGGGTGGCTGGTGCTGCCTCATGCCTCACCATGTATCAGGGTCTGGGGCGGCTGGTCTTGCCTCGTGCCTCACCATGTACCAGGGTCTGGGGTGGCTGGTGCTGTCTCATGCTTCACCAGGTACCAGGGTCTAGGGTGGCTGGTGCTGCCTCATGCCTCACAATGTACCAGGGTCTGGGGCCGCTGGTGCTGCCTCATGCCTCACCATGTACCAGGGTCTGGGGTAGCTGGTGCTGCCTCATGCCTCACCATGTACCAGAGACTGGGGCGGCTGGTGCTGCCTCATGCCTCACCATGTACCAGGGTCTGGGGTGGCTGGTGCTGCCTCATGCCTCGCCATGTACCAGGGTCTGGGGTGGCTGGTGCTGCCTCATGCCTCACAATGTACCAGGGTCTGGGGCCGCTGGTGCTGCCTCATGCCTCACCATGTACCAGGGTCTGGGGTGGCTGGTGCTGCCTCATGCCTCACCATGTACCAGAGACTGGGGCGGCTGGTGCTGCCTCATGCCTCACCATGTACCAGGGTCTGGGGTGGCTAGTGCTGCCTCATGCCTCACCATGTACCAGGGTCTGGGGTGGCTGGTGCTGCCTCATGCCTCACCATGTACCAGGGTCTGGGGTGGCTGGTGCTGCCTCATGCCTCACCATGTACCAGGGTCTTGGGCCGCTGGTGCTGCCTCATGCCTCACCATGTACCAGGGTCTTGGGCCGCTGGTGCTGCCTCATGCCTCACCATGTACCAGGGTCTGGGGTGGCTGGTGCTGCCTCATGCCTCACCATGTACCAGGGTCTGGGGTGGCTGGTGCTGCCTCATGCCTCACCATGTACCAGGGTCTGGGGCGGTAGGAGCTGCTTCATGCCTCTCCATGTACCAGGGTCTGGGGCCGCTGATGCTGCCTCATGCCTCACCATGTGTCTGGGTCTGGGGTGGCTGGTGCTGCCTCATGCCTCACCATGTACCAGGGTCTGGGGCGGCTGGTGCTGCCTCATGCCTCACTATGTACCAGGGTCTGGGGTGGCTGGTGCTGCCTCATGCCTCACCATGTACCAGGGTCTGGGGTGGCTGGTGCTGCCTCATGCCTCACCATGTACCAGGGTCTGGGGTGGCTGGTGCTGCCTCATGCCTCACCATGTACCAGGGTCTGGGGCCGCTGGTGCTGCCTCATGCCTCACCATGTACCAGGGTCTGGGGTGGCTGGTGCTGCCTCATGCCTCACCATGTACCAGGGTCTGGGGTGGCTGGTGCTGCCTCATGCCTCACCATGTATCAGGGTCTGGGGTGGCTGGTGCTGCCTCATGCCTCACCATGTACCAGGGTCTGGGGTTGCTGGTGCTGCCTCATGCCTCACCAAGTACCAGGTTCTGGGGCCGCTGGTGCTGCCTCATGCCTCACCATGTATCAGGGTCTGGGGTGGCTGGTGCTGCCTCATGCCTCACCATGTACCAGGGTCTGGGGTGGCTGGTGCTGCCTCATGCCTCACCATGTACCAGGGTCTGGGGAGGCTGGTGCTGCCTCATGCCTCACCATGTACCAGGGTCTGGGGTGGCTGGTGCTGCCTCATGCCTCACCATGTACCAGGGTCTGGGGTGGCTGGTGCTGCCTCATGCCTCACCATGTACCAGGGTCTGGGGTGGCTGGTGCTGCCTCATGCCTCACCATGTACCAGGGTCTGGGGTGGCTGGTGCTGCCTCATGCCTCACCATGTACCAGGGTCTGGGGTGGCTGGTGCTGCCTCATGCCTCACCATGTACCAGGGTCTGGGGTGGCTGGTGCTGCCTCATGCCTCACCATGTACCAGGGTCTGGGGTGGCTGGTGCTGCCCCAGGCCTCACCATGTACCAGGGTCTGGGGTGGCTAGTGCTGCCTCATGCCTCACCATGTACCAGGGTCTGGGGTGGCTGGTGCTGCCTCATGCCTCACCATGTACCAGGGTCTGGGGTGGCTGGTGCTGCCTCATGCCTCACCATGTACCAGGGTCTGGGGTGGCTGGTGCTGCCTCATGCCTCACCATGTACCAGGGTCTGGAGTGGCTGGTGCTGCCTCATGCCTCACCATGTACCAGGGTCTGGGGTGGCTGGTGCTGCCTCATGCCTCACCATGTACCAGGGTCTGGGGTGGCTGGTGCTGCCTCATGCCTCACCATGTACCAGGGTCTGGAGTGGCTGGTGCTGCCTCATGCCTCACCATGTACCAGGGTCTGGGGTGGCTGGTGCTGCCTCATGCCTCACCATGTACCAGGGTCTGGGGTGGCTGGTGCTGCCTCATGCCTCACCATGTACCAGGGTCTGGGGTGGCTGGTGCTGCCTCATGCCTCACCATGTACCAGGGTCTGGGGTGGCTGGTGCTGCCTCATGCCTCACCATGTACCAGGGTCTGGGGTGGCTGGTGCTACCTCATGCCTCACCATGTACCAGGGTCTGGGGCGGCTGGTGCTGCCTCATGCCTCACCATGTACCAGGGTCTGGGGTGGCTGGTGCTGCCTTATGCCTCACCATGTACCAGGGTCTGGGGTGGCTGGTGCTGCCTCATGCCTCACCATGTACCAGGGTCTGGGGTGGCTGGTGCTGCCTCATGCCTCACCATGTACCAGGGTCTGGGGTGGCTGGTGCTGCCTCATGCCTCACCATGTACCAGGGTCTGGGGTGGCTGGTGCTGCCTCATGCCTCACCATGTACCAGGGTCTGGGGTGGCTGGTGCTGCCTCATGCCTCACCATGTACCAGGGTCTGGGGCGGCTGGTGCTGCCTCATGCCTCACCATGTACCAGGGTCTGGGGTGGCTGGTGCTGCCTCATGCCTCACCATGTACCAGGGTCTGGGGTGGCTGGTGCTGCCTCATGCCTCACCATGTACCAGGGTCTGGGGTGGCTGGTGCTGCCTCATGCCTCACCATGTACCAGGGTCTGGGGTGGCTGGTGCTGCCTCATGCCTCACCATGTACCAGGGTCTGGGGCGGCTGGTGCTGCATCATGCCTCACCATGTACCAGGGTCTGGGGCGGCTGGTGCTGCCTCATGCCTCACCATGTACCAGGGTCTGGGGTGGCTGGTGCTGCCTCATGCCTCACCATGTACCAGGGTCTGGGGTGGCTGGTGCTGCCTCATGCCTCACCATGTACCAGGGTCTGGGGTGGCTGGTGCTGGCTCATGCCTCACCATGTACCAGGGTCTGGGGTGGCTGGTGCTGCCTCATGCCTCACCATGTACCAGGGTCTGGGGTGGCTGGTGCTGCCTCATGCTTCACCATGTACCAGGGTCTGGGGTGGCTGGTGCTGGCTCATGCTTCACCATGTACCAGGGTCTGGGGTGGCTGGTGCTGCCTCATGCCTCACCATGTACCAGGGTCTGGGGCGGCTGGTGCTGGCTCATGCTTCACCATGTACCAGGGTCTGGGGCGGCTGGTGCTGGCTCATGCTTCACCATGTACCAGGGTCTGGGGCGGCTGGTGCTGGCTCATGCTTCACCATGTACCAGGGTCTGGGGCGGCTGGTGCTGGCTCATGCTTCACCATGTACCAGGGTCTGGGGCGGCTGGTGCTGGCTCATGCTTCACCATGTACCAGGGTCTGGGGCGGCTGGTGCTGGCTCATGCTTCACCATGTACCAGGGTCTGGGGCGGCTGGTGCTGGCTCATGCTTCACCATGTACCAGGGTCTGGGGCGGCTGGTGCTGGCTCATGCTTCACCATGTACCAGGGTCTGGGGCGGCTGGTGCTGGCTCATGCTTCACCATGTACCAGGGTCTGGGGCGGCTGGTGCTGGCTCATGCTTCACCATGTACCAGGGTCTGGGGCGGCTGGTGCTGGCTCATGCTTCAACATGCACCTCTTAGTATGAAGAAGAGAATATAAAGGCACAGTACTGTGACTGTAACAATATGCTAATAAGCTGCACTAAGATGACCGAAACTTAGGACGGTGTGTGATTGGTTAATGGTCCATGTCCGTTCGAAGCATCGGCATAAGTTTCTGTCTTCTAAGCTTGGGTTATTTTTGCACCTCTAGCATCGTATTTGCCAATATGTGTTGATTATGTAGTAGTAACACTGTGTTGATACTGTGTTCACAGTCACATCTCACTGGAGCTACCAGGTGGAGCACGGGGTCCTGGGTGCAGGTTCCAGGTGTGGCAGGAGCATCACTCAGGTGCTGGTCGAGATATCTGGGGTATTGATGACCTTACTATTACCTCACACATCTTCAACAGCATCCAGCTTGACTTCAGCGACGGAGCCGCTGCTAACAGCTCTCTCAGGTGAGATACACTCTAGATCTCTCTCTCTATTGTTCTAAGTTGCTTTCTGTTTGTAAATATGTCAGCAATAGTTTTGTTTATTTTACTGTGAGTTTCATTGTGATTCTGTAAGTAATGTTGTCCGTGTCCAGGCGCTGGACACTGACAACATCACTGTTCACTGTGCTACACACGTATTCTGCATTTTACGTTCTCATAAAAAAATTTGTTTCTCTTATATATTTTTTTAAGTACATTGTTTGTTAGGAAGGAAGTAACATGTTGACACTAAGATAAGTAGTGTGTCTCACACTGAGGTCGTTGTCAGTAAACACTGTGATGCAAGAGTTTACGGCATTTACAGTTAGATCAATGTACCAGCAGTCTCAAAACGCTTCTAACAAATGATCTGTTAGTTACTTTTGGTCTTACTAAATGTAGTGAAAGACAGAAAACAATTCTGCTAAATCTGGCCGCCAAAGGGAGGTTAAAACTGTCACTTCCAAGATGGCCGCCGCTTATCCTTCAACTCAGGAAGGTGACTGTAACTTCCTTATAATTAGGTGAAGAACAATAATTTTGTTTCAAGGAATTTGTTGATGCCATCACAATTTCAATCAAACTTGTCAGAACCTTAAATCAAAGACTGCGGTCAATAATCATGAATAAAGGCGCCCGTACCAATAACTCTCATATTATTCACCTAAAAAGCACTTTTAGGGACAAAGATTGCCAAAAATGTCTTTTTTTTGAGAGTAACTTTACTGACATGTTTCAGAATAATATATTTCAAAGAGTGTTCTGAAGAATTCTGTGAAAAATATTACTAAATCAAAATCATAATATTTTTTTTTAAATTATACCAAATGCATTAATAAAAAAACAACTTAGATGTCACTTTCACTGTCTCAGTTTTGTTCTCAACAATGTTCTCCAGTTTCTTTGACAATTGGTTGTGCGGATTTTCACAAGACGTAACTCAGCATGATGCACATGTAGTAGTTCATGGAAGCTTATATCTTCTACTACTGCAACAGAAGTTCTGCAACCAGTTTCGCAAATGTAGCTAAGGGTGCAAGTTGATTGTCTTCAAGTCTATAACCCCAGTTCAAAGAATCAGCTTCACTCCATTCCCATCAATGTCATGGTCTGAAAGTACACCTCGAGTCAGTGGAATCTGCTGCAAGACACAGATTTGGGAACATGCTCGGGCATAACAGACGATTTTTCAGAGACAACTTTCTTAACGAAAATGTCATAACACAAGGCCGTCAGAGCCCATGTATTCTTCCCCATCAACCATAACATCCAGTGCTTGCTTGCCCAGGTTCTCTGTGTCACTGTCGTTCTTGCTTGCCCAGGTTCTCTGTGTCACTGTCGTTCTTGCTTGCCCAGGTTGTCTGTGTCACTGTCGTTCTTGCTTGCCCAGGTTCTCTGTGTTACTGTCGTTCTTGCTTGCCCAGGTTCTCTGTGTCACTGTCGTTCTTGCTTGCCCAGGTTCTCTGTGTCACTGTCGTTCTTGCTTGCCCAGGTTCTCTGTGTTACTGTCGTTCTTGCTTGCCCAGGTTCTCTGTGTCACTGTCGTTCTTGCTTGCCCAGGTTCTCTGTGTCACTGTCGTTCTTCCTTGCCCAGGTTCTCTGTGTCACTGTCGTTCTTGTTTGCCCAGGTTCTCTGTGTCACTGTCGTTCTTGCTTGCCCAGGTTCTCTGTGTCACTGTCGTTCTTGCTTGCCCAGGTTCTCTGTGTTACTGTCGTTCTTGCTTGCCCAGGTTCTCTGTGTCACTGTCGTTCTTGCTTGCCCAGGTTCTCTGTGTCACTGTCGTTCTTGCTTGCCCAGGTTCTCTGTGTCACTGTCGTTCTTGCTTGCCCAGGTTCTCTGTGTCACTGTCGTTCTTGCTTGCCCAGGTTCTCTGTGTCACTGTCGTTCTTGCTTGCCCAGGTTCTCTGTGTCACTGTCGTTCTTGCTTGCCCAGGTTCTCTGTGTTACTGTCGTTCTTGCTTGCCCAGGTTCTCTGTGTCACTGTCGTTCTTGCTTGCCCAGGTTCTCTGTGTCACTGTCGTTCTTGCTTGCCCAGGTTCTCTGTGTCACTGTCGTTCTTGCTTGCCCAGGTTCTCTGTGTCACTGTCGTTCTTGCTTGCCCAGGTTCTCTGTGTCACTGTCGTTCTTGCTTGCCCAGGTTCTCTGTGTTACTGTCGTTCTTGCTTGCCCAGGTTCTCTGTGTCACTGTCGTTCTTGCTTGCCCAGGTTCTCTGTGTCACTGTCGTTCTTGCTTGCCCAGGTTCTCTGTGTCACTGTCGTTCTTGCTTGCCCAGGTTCTCTGTGTCACTGTCGTTCTTGCTTGCCCAGGTTCTCTGTGTCACTGTCGTTCTTGCTTGCCCAGGTTCTCTGTGTCACTGTCGTTCTTGCTTGCCCAGGTTCTCTGTGTCACTGTCGTTCTTGCTTGCCCAGGTTCTCTGTGTCACTGTCGTTCTTGCTTGATTTGCACAGAACTGGAGGACTATATAATTTTTTACGAGTTTTTGGAAGGCTGCTTAATCTTCATGAACATAAACACGGCACGTTGTGAAACAAGCACGGCATCTTGTGAAACAAGCACGGCATCTTGTGAAACAAGCACGGCATCTTGTGAAACAAGCACGGCACGTTGTGAAACAAGCACGGCATCTTGTGAAACAAGCACGGCACGTTGTGAAACAAGCACGGCATCTTGTGAAACAAGCACGGCATCTTGTGAAACAAGCACGGCATCTTGTGAAACAAGCACGGCATCTTGTGAAACAAGCACGGCATCTTGTGAAACAAGCACGGCATCTTGTGAAACAAGCACGGCATCTTGTGAAACAAGCACGGCATCTTGTGAAACAAGCACGGCATCTTGTGAAACAAGCACGGCACGTTGTGAAACAAGCACGGCATATTGTGAAACAAGCACGGCACGTTGTGAAACAAGCACGGCATCTTGTGAAACAAGCACGGCATCTTGTGAAACAAGCACGGCATCTTGTGAAACAAGCACGGCATCTTGTGAAACAAGCACGGCATCTTGTGAAACAAGCACGGCACGTTGTGAAACAAGCACGGCATATTGTGAAACAAGCACGGCACGTTGTGAAACAAGCACGGCATCTTGTGAAACAAGCACGGCATCTTGTGAAACAAGCACGGCATCTTGTGAAACAAGCACGGCATCTTGTGAAACAAGCACGGCATCTTGTGAAACAAGCACGGCACGTTGTGAAACAAGCACGGCATATTGTGAAACAAGCACGGCACGTTGTGAAACAAGCACGGCATCTTGTGAAACAAGCACGACACGTTGTGAAACAAGCACGGCATATTGTGAAACAAGCACGACACGTTGTGAAACAAGCACGGCATATTGTGAAACAAGCACGACACGTTGTGAAACAAGCACGACACGTTGTGAAACAAGCACGACACGTTGTGAAACAAGCACGGCATATTGTGAAACAAGCACGACATATTGTGAAACAAGCACGACATATTGTGAAACAAGCACGACATATTGTGAAACAAGCACGACACGTTGTGAAACAAGCACGACACGTTGTGAAACAAGCACGGCATCTTGTGAAACAAGCACGACACGTTGTGAAACAAGCACGGCATATTGTGAAACAAGCACAGCATCTTGTGAAACAAGCACGGCATATTGTGAAACAAGCACGACACGTTGTGAAACAAACACGGCATCTTGTGAAACATCATAAACACAACACCTTGTGAAAGCATGAAGAAATAACAGTTATGTACACAACTCACTGCGAAGAATACACTTCAAGCACCTGGTGTTGTACGTGCACCTGGTGTTGTACGTGCACCTGGTGTTGTACGTGCACCTGGTGTTGTACGTGCACCTGGTGTTGTACGTGCACCTGGTGTTGTAGGTGCACCTGGTGTACGTGCACCTGGTGTTGTACGTGCACCTGGTGGTGTACGTGCACCTGGTGTTGTACGTGCACCTGGTGTTGTACGTGCACCTGGTGTTGTACGTGCACCTGCTGTTGTACGTGCACCTGGTGGTATACGTGCACCTGGTGTTGTACGTGCACCTGGTGTTGTACGTGCACATGGTGTTGTACGTGCACATGGTGTTGTACGTGCACCTGGTGTTGTACGTGCACCTAGTGTAAGTGCACCTGGTGTTGTACGTGCACCTGGTGTTGTACGTGCACCTGGTGTTGTACGTGCACATGGTGTTGTACGTGCACCTGGTGTTGTACGTGCAACTGGTGTTGTACGTGCACCTGGTGTACGTGCACCTGGTGTTGTACGTGCACATGGTGTTGTACATGCACCTGGTGTTGTACGTGCAACTGGTGTTGTACGTGTACCTGGTGTTGTACGTGCACCTGGTGTACGTGCACCTGGTGTTGTACGTGCACATGGTGTTGTACGTGCACATGGTGTTGTACGTGCACCTGGTGTTGTACGTGCACCTAGTGTAAGTGCACCTGGTGTTGTACGTGCACCTGGTGTTGTACGTGCACCTGGTGTTGTACGTGCACATGGTGTTGTACGTGCACCTGGTGTTGTACGTGCAACTGGTGTTGTACGTGCACCTGGTGTACGTGCACCTGGTGTTGTACGTGCACATGGTGTTGTACATGCACCTGGTGTTGTACGTGCAACTGGTGTTGTACGTGCACCTGGTGTTGTACGTGCACCTGGTGTACGTGCACCTGGTGTTGTACGTGCACATGGTGTTGTACATGCACCTGCTGTTGTACGTGCAACTGGTGTTGTACGTGCACCTGGTGTTGTACGTGCACCTGGTGTTGTACGTGCACCTGGTGTACGTGCACCTGGTGTTGTACGTGCACATGGTGTTGTACGTGCACCTGGTGTTGTACGTGCACATGGTGTTGTACGTGAACCTGGTGTACGTGCACCTGGTGTTGTACGTGCACCTGGTGTTGTACGTGCACCTGGTGTTGTACGTGCACCTGGTGTTGTACGTGCACATGGTGTTGTACGTGCACCTGGTGTTGTACGTGCACCTGGTGTTATACGTGCACCTGTTGTTGTACGTGCACATGGTGTACGTGCACCTGGTGTTGTACGTGCAGCTGGTGTACGTGCACCTGGTGTTGTACATGCACATGGTGTTGTACGTGCACATGGTGTTGTACATGCACCTGGTGTTGTACGTGCACCTGGTGTTGTACGTGCACCTGGTGTTGTACGTGCACTTGGTGTTGTACGTGCACCTGGTGTTGTACGTGCACCTGGTGTTGTACGTGCACATGGTGTACGTGCACCTGGTGTTGTACGTGCAACTGGTGTTGTAAGTGCACCTGGTGTACGTGCACCTGGTGTTGTACGTGCACATGGTGTTGTACGTGCACCTGGTGTTGTACGTGCAACTGGTGTTGTACGTGCACCTGGTGTACGTGCACCTGGTGTTGTACGTGCACCTGGTGTTGTACGTGCACCTGGTGTTGTACGTGCATATGGTGTACGTGCACCTGGTGTTGTACGTGCACCTGGTGTTGTACGTGCACCTGGTGTACGTGCAACTGGTGTTGTACGTGCACCTGGTGTACGTGCACCTGGCGTTGTACGTGCACATGGTGTTGTACGTGCACCTGGTGTTGTACGTGCACCTGGTGTACGTGCACCTGGTGTTGTACGTGCACCTGGTGTTGTACGTGCACATGGTGTTGTACGTGCACATGGTGTTGTACATGCACCTGGTGTTGTACGTGCACCTGGTGTTGTACGTGCACCTGGTGTTGTACGTGCACCTGGTGTTGTACGTGCACCTGGTGTTGTACGTGCACCTGGTGTTGTACGTGCACATGGTGTTGTACGTGCACCTGGTGTTGTACGTGCAACTTGTGTTGTACGTGCACCTGGTGTACGTGCACCTGGTGTTGTACGTGCACATGGTGTTGTACGTGCACCTGGTGTTGTACGTGCAACTGGTGTTGTACGTGCACCTGGTGTACGTGCACCTGGTGTTGTACGTGCACCTGGTGTTGTACGTGCACCTGGTGTACGTGCACCTGGTGTTGTACGTGCATATGGTGTACGTGCACCTGGTGTTGTACGTGCACCTGGTGTTGTACGTGCACCTGGTGTACGTGCAACTGGTGTTGTACGTGCACCTGGTGTACGTGCACCTGGCGTTGTACGTGCACATGGTGTTGTACGTGCACATGGTGTTGTACGTGCACATGGTGTACGTGCACCTGGTGTACGTGCACCTGGTGTTGTACGTGCACCTGGTGTTGTACGTGCACCTGGTGTTGTACGTGCACCTGGTGTTGTACACTTGTGGAATGTCTCTTCAGTTACTGTAGTAATAAAACATTTTGGCTTGCCATCTGTTGTGGAATAATGGAGATGAAGAATTAACAAGTCAGTGTTTTCTCCTATCATCGTAGTGTATGTGTACATGCAGTGTGTACATGCAGTGTGTACATGCAGTGTGTACATACAGTGTGTACATGCAGTGTTAACTGCGACCTTAGTAAAGTTCACATCAGCGTCCAATATTGCCTGACTGACCGTACAACTCACTCTCCCTCAGTTCATCACTTAAACAGATTAGTTGCTGCTTCTTAATTTAACTTGAGAGGAAATCTTCCTGTTTCCCTTCAAATTTGGCTTCGTTGGTAAAGTTGACAGTCAGGCAACATGGTGGTTTGTCTCCGTCTCTGGTGAGCGTTATTCTTTATACCAGTAGAACACAAGTTGCTGCCCCATTACTGCTTATTTGTAAAGTCAGTATAGACCTTGTTAAATTTTTTCATAGTTTTCTCCGTTGCTTCACTTCAGTTAGGGCAGTAAGGAGCCTCCGGTCTTCCGGAGGAGAGAGAGTATCTTATATCGCTTCACTTGAGGGCATCTTGTTACAATGGTCATCGATAACTTGGGCTCGTTGAGACTTCTCGGCCTTTCTCAAGATGTTTCTTGTTCTCAAAAACGGATGACGGGTATGGACTAAACTCATCTCATCACCTCTAGAGACAGATCTTCTATCTTGGACAGTACAAGGAATTACTGGAACAGTAGTCCAGGATGAAAGCTTCTGTCAAGAGCAACACTGACATTAGATGAATTTCGTAGGGTATTGTTTTTTGTCCTTTCCCTTGAAACAGAAAGAAAATACAGGCTGTAAAATCATTCTGACAATGAAGTTTCTTCCACCGTATCACTGATGATATTTCTCAGTGAGGTGTCGGAGGAGAAGTATTAACGTGAAATTAGTTTTGTGATTGTCTTTGGAAGATCTGATGCTCTTCTTTCAATTCTGGCGTCAGTTGAATCTTTGTGGAGTTCACCTGTGGTGCTTGTGAGATCCAATAATAAGCTCGTGCCTGGCCGTGTTGAACTCAGACATTATGATAATCTGCAGGTGGCTGTTTGAAACGGAATAAAAGATTTCTTCAGATATCATAGTTATGGAGACCGGGAAGTTTTTGAAACTCGATATTTCGTACAGCGTTGGTAGTGACGCGGTGCCCTGTGGTATCAGCTTGGCACTTCTCTACAATGATCAGATCAGAAATGTTCTACTTATTAACAAGATGCACCGTCTTCTTCCCTGGAATAAACACTTATCATGCCCGTCCCTTGGAGTGTACCCTTACCTTGGAGTGTACCTTTACCTTGGAGTGTGCCTTTACCTTGGAGTGTGCCTTTACCTTGGAGTGTACCTTTACCTTGGAGTGTACCTTTACCTTGGAGTGTGCCTTTACCTTGGAGTGTACCTTTACCTTGGAGTGTACCCTTACCTTGGAGTGTACCCTTACCTTGGAGTGTGCCTTTACCTTGGAGTGTGCCTTTACCTTGGAGTGTACCTTTACCTTGGAGTGTGCCTTTACCTTGGAGTGTATCTTTACCTTGGAGTGTACCCTTACCTTGGAGTGTACCCTTACCTTGGAGTGCACCTTTACCTTGGAGTGTACCTTTACCTTGGAGTGTATCTTTACCTTGGAGTGTACCCTTACCTTGGAGTGCACCTTTACCTTGGAGTGTGTCTTTACCTTGGAGTGTATCTTTACCTTGGAGTGTACCCTTACCTTGGAGTGTACCCTTACCTTGGAGTGTACCCTTACCTTGGAGTGCACCTTTACCTTGGAGTGTACCTTTACCTTGGAGTGTATCTTTACCTTGGAGTGTACCCTTACCTTGGAGTGCACCTTTACCTTGGAGTGTATCTTTACCTTGGAGTGTACCCTTACCTTGGAGTGTACCCTTACCTTGGAGTGCATCTTTACCTTGGAGTGTACCTTTACCTTGGAGTGTGCCTTTACCTTGGAGTGTGCCTTTACCTTGGAGTGTACCTTTACCTTGGAGTGTGCCTTTACCTTGGAGTGTGCCTTTACCTTGGAGTGTATCTTTACCTTGGAGTGTACCCTTACCTTGGAGTGTACCCTTACCTTGGAGTGCACCTTTACCTTGGAGTGTACCTTTACCTTGGAGTGTATCTTTACCTTGGAGTGTACCTTTACCTTGGAGTGTGTCTTTACCTTGGAGTGTATCTTTACCTTGGAGTGTACCCTTACATTGGAGTGTACCTTTACCTTGGAGTGTGCCTTTACCTTGGAGTGTGCCTTTACCTTGGAGTGTACCTTTACCTTGGAGTGTGTCTTTACCTTGGAGTGTATCTTTACCTTGGAGTGTACCCTTACCTTGGAGTGTACCCTTACCTTGGAGTGTACCCTTACCTTGGAGTGTACCCTTACCTTGGAGTGTACCCTTACCTTGGAGTGTACCCTTACCTTGGAGGGTACTCTTACCTTGGAGTGTACCCTTACCTTGGAGTGTACCCTTACTTTGGAGTGTACCTTTACCTTGAAGTGTACCTTTACCTTGAAGTGCACCTTTACCTTGGAGTGTACCCTTACCTTGGAGTGTACCTTTACCTTGGAGTGCACCTTTACCTTGAAGTGTAACTTTACCTTGGAGTGTACCCTTACCTTGGAGTGTACCCTTACCTTGGAGTGTACCCTTACCTTGGAGTGTACCCTTACCTTGGAGTGTACCCTTACCTTGGAGTGTACCTTTTCCTTGGAGTGCACCTTTATCTTGGAGTGCACCTTTATCTTGGAGTGCACCTTTATGTTGGAGTGCACCTTTACCTTGGAGTGTACCTTTACCTTGGAGTGCACCTTTATCTTGGAGTGCACCTTTACCTTGGAGTGTACCTTTACCTTGGAGTTCACCTTTATCTTTTAGTGCACCTTTATCTTGGAGTGTACCTTTACCTTGGAGTGTACCTTTACCTTGGAGTGCACCTTTACCTTGGAGTGTACCTTTATCTTGGAGTGTACCTTTACCTTGGAGTGTACCTTTGCCTTGGAGTGTACCTTTAACTTGGAGTGTACCTTTACCTTGGAGTGCACCTTTACCTTGGAGTGTACCTTTACCTTGGAGTGTATCTTTACCTTGGAGTGTACCCTTACCTTGGAGTGTACCCTTACCTTGGAGTGTGCCTTTACCTTGGAGTGTGCCTTTACCTTGGAGTGTACCTTTACCTTGGAGTGTGCCTTTACCTTGGAGTGTATCTTTACCTTGGAGTGTACCCTTACCTTGGAGTGTACCCTTACCTTGGAGTGCACCTTTACCTTGGAGTGTACCTTTACCTTGGAGTGTATCTTTACCTTGGAGTGTACCCTTACCTTGGAGTGCACCTTTACCTTGGAGTGTGTCTTTACCTTGGAGTGTATCTTTACCTTGGAGTGTACCCTTACCTTGGAGTGTACCCTTACCTTGGAGTGTACCCTTACCTTGGAGTGCACCTTTACCTTGGAGTGTACCTTTACCTTGGAGTGTATCTTTACCTTGGAGTGTACCCTTACCTTGGAGTGCACCTTTACCTTGGAGTGTATCTTTACCTTGGAGTGTACCCTTACCTTGGAGTGTACCCTTACCTTGGAGTGCATCTTTACCTTGGAGTGTACCTTTACCTTGGAGTGTGCCTTTACCTTGGAGTGTGCCTTTACCTTGGAGTGTACCTTTACCTTGGAGTGTGCCTTTACCTTGGAGTGTGCCTTTACCTTGGAGTGTATCTTTACCTTGGAGTGTACCCTTACCTTGGAGTGTACCCTTACCTTGGAGTGCACCTTTACCTTGGAGTGTACCTTTACCTTGGAGTGTATCTTTACCTTGGAGTGTACCTTTACCTTGGAGTGTGTCTTTACCTTGGAGTGTATCTTTACCTTGGAGTGTACCCTTACCTTGGAGTGTACCTTTACCTTGGAGTGTGCCTTTACCTTGGAGTGTGCCTTTACCTTGGAGTGTACCTTTACCTTGGAGTGTGTCTTTACCTTGGAGTGTATCTTTACCTTGGAGTGTACCCTTACCTTGGAGTGTACCCTTACCTTGGAGTGTACCCTTACCTTGGAGTGTACCCTTACCTTGGAGTGTACCCTTACCTTGGAGTGTACCCTTACCTTGGTGGGTACTCTTACCTTGGAGTGTACCCTTACCTTGGAGTGTACCCTTACTTTGGAGTGTACCTTTACCTTGAAGTGTACCTTTACCTTGAAGTGCACCTTTACCTTGGAGTGTACCCTTACCTTGGAGTGTACCTTTACCTTGGAGTGAACCTTTACCTTGAAGTGTACCTTTACCTTGGAGTGTACCCTTACCTTGGAGTGTACCCTTACCTTGGAGTGTACCCTTACCTTGGAGTGTACCCTTACCTTGGAGTGTACCTTTTCCTTGGAGTGCACCTTTATCTTGGAGTGCACCTTTATCATGGAGTGCACCTTTATGTTGGAGTGCACCTTTACCTTGGAGTGTACCTTTACCTTGGAGTGCACCTTTATCTTGGAGTGCACCTTTACCTTGGAGTGTACCTTTACCTTGGAGTGCACCTTTATCTTTTAGTGCACCTTTACCTTGGAGTGTACCTTTACCTTGGAGTGTACCTTTACCTTGGAGTGCACCTTTACCTTGGAGTGTACCTTTATCTTGGAGTGTACCTTTACCTTGGAGTGTACCTTTGCCTTGGAGTGTACCTTTAACTTGGAGTGTACCTTTACCTTGGAGTGCACCTTTACCTTGGAGTGTACCTTTATCTTGGAGTGCACCTTTACCTTGGAGTGCACCTTTACCTTGGAGTGTACCTTTACCTTGGAGTGTACCTTTATCTTGGAGTGTACCTTTACCTTGGAGTGTACCTTTACCTTGGAGTGCACCTTTACCTTGGAGTGTACCTTTACCTTGGAGTGTACCCTTACCTTGGAGTGTACCTTTACCTTGGAGTGTACCTTTACCTTGGAGTATACCCTTACCTTGGAGTGTACCTTTACCTTGGAGTGTACCTTTACCTTGGAGTGTACCCTTACCTTGGAGTGTACCTTTACCTTGGAGTGTACCTTTATCTTGGAGTGTACCCTTACCTTGGAGTGTACCTTTATCTTGGAGTGTACCTTTATCTTGGAGTGTATCTTTATCTTGGAGTGCACCTTTATCTTGGAGTGCACCTTTATCTTGGAGTGCACCTTTATCTTGGAGTGCACCTTTATCTTGGAGTGCACCTTTATCTTGGAGTGCACCGTTGATTATAGGAATATTGTGATGTATATTGTCACCAGAAAATAACAATGACAAGTCCAATACATGTATGTGATCAAGAGCACTGTTGTGACACAACTAGCGACATTCTTAACATATCCCAGCACTTCACTATACGACGAGTCGTACACCACCTCAAGAAGACCACTTCACTATACGACGAGTCGTACACCACCTCAAGAAGAGCACTTCACTGTACTACGAGTCGTACACCACCTCAAGAAGAGCACTTCACTATAGGACGAGTCGTACACCTCAAGAAGAGCACTTCACTATACGACGAGTCTTACACCACCTCAAGAAGAGCACTTCACTATAGGACGAGTCGTACACCTCAAGAAGAGCACTTCACTATACGACGAGTCGTACACCACCTCAAGAAGAGCACTTCACTGTACTACGAGTCGTACACCACCTCAAGAAGAGCACTTCACTGTACTACGAGTCGTACACCACCTCAAGAAGAGCACTTCACTATAGGACGAGTCGTACACCTCAAGAAGAGCACTTCACTGTACTACGAGTCGTACACCACCTCAAGAAGAGCACTTCACTGTACTACGAGTCGTACACCACCTCAAGAAGAGCACTTCACTGTACTACGAGTCGTACACCACCTCAAGAAGAGCACTTCACTGTACTACGAGTCGTACACCACCTCAAGAAGAGCACTTCACTATAGGACGAGTCGTACACCTCAAGAAGAGCACTTCACTATACGACGAGTCGTACACCACCTCAAGAAGAGCACTTCACTGTACTACGAGTCGTACACCACCTCAAGAAGACCACTTCACTATACGACGAGTCGTACACCACCTCAAGAAGAGCACTTCACTGTACTACGAGTCGTACACCACCTCAAGAAGAGCACTTCACTGTACTACGAGTCGTACACCACCTCAAGAAGAGCACTTCACTGTACTACGAGTCGTACACCACCTCAAGAAGAGCACTTCACTATACTACGAGTCGTACACCACCTCAAGAAGAGCACTTCACTATAGGACGAGTCGTACACCACCTCAAGAAGAGCACTTCACTATACTACGAGTCGTACACCACCTCAAGAAGAGCACTTCACTATAGGACGAGTCGTACACCACCTTAAGAAGAGCACTTCACTATACTACGAGTCGTACACCACCTCAAGAAGAGCACTTCACTGTACTACGAGTCGTACACCACCTCAAGAAGAGCACTTCACTATAGGACGAGTCGTACACCACCTTAAGAAGAGCACTTCACTATACTACGAGTCGTACACCACCTCAAGAAGAGCACTTCACTGTACTACGAGTCGTACACCACCTCAAGAAGAGCACTTCACTATAGGACGAGTCGTACACCACCTCAAGAAGAGCACTTCACTATAGGACGAGTTGTACACCACCTCAAGAAGAGCACTTCACTATACGACGAGTCGTACACCACCTTAAGAAGAGCACTTCACTATACTACGAGTCGTACACCACCTCAAGAAGAGCACTTCACTATAGGACGAGTTGTACACCACCTCAAGAAGAGCACTTCACTATACGACGAGTCGTACACCACCTCAAGAAGAGCACTTCACTATACTACGAGTCGTACACCACCTCAAGAAGAGCACTTCACTATACAACGAGTCGTACACCACCTCAAGAAGAGCACTTCACTATAGGACGAGTCGTACACCACCTTAAGAAGAGCACTTCACTATACTACGAGTCGTACACCACCTCAAGAAGAGCACTTCACTATAGGACGAGTCGTACACCACCTTAAGAAGAGCACTTCACTATAGGACGAGTCGTACACCACCTTAAGAAGAGCACTTCACTATACTACGAGTCGTACACCACCTCAAGAAGAGCACTTCACTATACTACGAGTCGTACACCACCTTAAGAAGAGCACTTCACTATAGGACGAGTCGTACACCACCTTAAGAAGAGCACTTCACTATAGGACGAGTCGTACACCACCTTAAGAAGAGCACTTCACTATAGGACGAGTCGTACACCACCTTAAGAAGAGCACTTCACTATACTACGAGTCGTACACCACCTTAAGAAGAGCACTTCACTATAGGACGAGTCGTACACCACCTTAAGAAGAGCACTTCACTATACTACGAGTCGTACACCACCTCAAGAAGAGTGTCCACCAGGAATTTGGAGGAAACCCAGTGCAGAGTCGAGCATGAAAGATCTTCAGCTTTTAGATACCAATCAGTAACAGAAGGTATATTTGATTTATGTATCACTGGTATACTACACCGGCAAGACGATGAATTACACACACATGCAACATGTTACATATGTGTCTAACTCGTCACGTTTGATTTGATTTGATGTAACTCTTGATCAACCTTGCTGCTGTTTCAAGTATGACACTCTTCTGCAATGTATCACATTAACATTGTTTATTCATCTTTATAGAAAGACTGAAGTACGTGTGGTGTTTCCTCTCTTACCGTCACTATGTTGTTCAAGTCATTACCTTATGTCATATAGAGTCAGTGTATTGTTTGTTATTTGAATAGTAATGACCACAAGGGAACCAATCTTTATGCTTCAGAAACTCATTTTTTCCTGAAGTTATGAAGTGTTGTTCATCATTCATCTCCAGGTACACACACACACACACACACACACACACACACACACACACACACACACACACACACACACACACACACACACACACACACACACACACAGGGGCCAGGAGCTGAGTCTCGACCCCTGCAACCACAATTAGGTGAGTAGGTGAATACACACACATACACACATACACACACACACACACACACACACACACACACACACACACACACACACACACACACACACACACACACAAACACACGCACACACTTATATACAACAGGCCAAGTGTCTAATCGACATGTGCCTAGGACAAAATGGTAACTAACACACACCGAGGGACACCGAGCACGCGAGTCACGCCTTCCGTGCTCCCCGAATGTGTTTTTGAGGGCTACCCAAGTGTTCTGCAAGGGTTGCAAAGCGTGTCAGGGTAGCGAACAATCCTAGAAGTGATTTTTAATCTGCCTTAGCTATATAAATGTGGGGAGAGCCACAATTTTGTAAGTGATCTAGAAAGTAAAAACGTGGTGGCACAGAGTGGGCAGACTAGTGTGGGTGGTAAGGCGACGATGTCAAGTGTCACCCAAGAAAGATAATAAAGTGAAACAATCGTGTGACCAGTGAGAGAAATACAGTGAATAGGGTACATTATTAACGAGAAGAAATTGAGGTGGATCTACGCCAGCACGTCACATCGAGCTGGACAATCTACAGGCTGCTACAGCTGCACTGCAAGTACTGTATCCACCTATGAGTGGTTGTTTAGGTGTGGGGTTCCAGGTTCCAATTAACCGCCAAGCTGATTGCGAATGGCCTCTCATAGCACGATAAAGAATAGGCACTCAAGTATTCAATAAGGAATAGCAATTGGTAATCCATTGAACAAGGCGAGTAACTTACTATAAGCTAGGTGGCAGGTCAAACATAGGCAACATTGTAAGAAGGTGCGGGCCAAGTCCCAGGAGGGTGGGGGTCAGGTCACAAGAGGTTGTGGTCACAAGCGACCACTGAGAATCCACATTCCACTCCAAGCACAAGTCACCTACTTTTCAGACACATAATAAACCCACACATAATTACACACACACACACACACACACACACACACACACACACACACACACACACACACACACACACACACACACACACACATATATATCCAGACTCACACATACACTCCCCCCTCCTCCCCACCGACAACTCACTCCTTCAACCTGATCCTTCCCCTCCCTCTTTCACCCTCCCCCTCCCCACCTCCACATTACACCACACAAGTCACCTACCAATCAGTCAATCAAGGACTCACAGGTAAGGACCCACGAGGGGCGAGGGGCAAGTGGGGACAGTGCGAAGAATAGACGGTGAGAGGAATGTCTTGAGTCGAAGAGAGAAGAGTCAGAACTAGACCCAACTGCTAAGCCTGGATAAACAATAACGAAGACGACATAAAGACAACAGGGACTCTGCGGGTGCTGACTGCAACTTGCTGGAAGCACATCAACTTGCAATGACTGGATACGGTTCAGGGACACTTTACAGCAAAGGCGACGCAAACACACATCGCAAGCACCTCACACACACACACACTCACACACACACACACACACACACACACACACACACACACACACACACACACACACACACACACACACACATACACACATACACACACATACACACTCATACACACTCACACACACACACACACACACACACACACACACATACACACACACACACACACATACACACACACACACACACACACACACACACACACACACACACACACACACACACACACACACAAGAGCACTCACAGAAACAAAACTCAATCTTTCCATCCGGATATCAAATCCTCAGGGAAGACAGAGGGAGGAGAGAAGGAGGAGTAGTTGCACTGCTCATTAAAAACCAGCGGAGTTTTGAGAAAATGAATGGAATGGATGGCACGGGCGAAAGGGACTACTTAGTAGGAACAATCCAGTCTGAGGGACATAAGGTGATAATTGCAGTAATGTACAACCCACCACAGAACTGCAGGAGGCCAAGAGAAGAATACGATGAGAGCAACAGAGCAATGGTCGACACACTAGCCGAGGTGGCCAGGAGAGCACACATGGGGGGAGCAAAGTTACTAGTTATGGGTGATTTCAATCACAAGGAGACTGAGAAAACCTGGAGCCCCATGGGGGTCCCGAAACATGGAGAGCCAAGATGATGGATGTGGTACTGGAAAACCTCATGCATCAACATGTTAGAGACACTACCAGAGAGAGAGGAGAGGATGAACCAGCAAGACTGGACCTTGTATTCACCTTGAGTAGTTCGGAAATCGAGGATATCATGTATGAAAGGCCCCTGGGAGCTAGTGATCATTTGGTTCTGTGCTTCGACTACATAGTTGAGCTTCAAGTGGAGAAAGTAGCAGGAATAGGGTGGGAAAAACCAAACTACAAAAGGGGGAACTACTCAGGCATGAGGAACTTCCTTCCAGACATTCAGTGGGAGAGGGAACTGACAGGAAAATCAGTACAAGAAATGATGGACTATGTGGCAACAAAATGCAAAGAGGCGGAGGAAAGGTTTGTTCCCAAGGAAAACAGAAATAATGGGAAGAACAAAACGAGTCCTTGGTTCACCCAAAGGTGTAGGGAAGATAAAACTAGGTGTACTAGAGAATGGAAAAGGTACAGAAGACAGAGAACTCAGGAACATAGAGATTAGCCGAAGAGCCAGAAAAGAATATGCACAGATAAGAAGGGAGGCTCAGCGACAATATGAAAATGACATAGCATCGAAAGTCAAGACTGACCGAAAGCTGTTGTACAGCCACATCAGGAGGAAAACAACATTCAAGGACCAGGTAATCAGACTGAGGAAGGGTGATGGGGAATTCACAAGAAACGACTGGGAGGTATGTCAGGAGCTCAACACGAGATTTAAAGAAGTGTTTACAGTGGAAACCAGTAGGACTCCAGGAAATCAGAACAGGGGGGTACACCAGCAAGTGCTGGATGAGGTACATATAACCAAGGAGGAGGTGAAGAAGTTGTTGTGTGAACTTGACACCTCAAAGGCGGTGGGACCAGACAACATCTCTCCATGGGTCCTTAAAGAGGGAGCAGAGATATTGTGTGTGCCATTAACAAAGATCTTCAACACATCATTTGAAACTGGGCAACTCCCTGAGGTATGGAAGATGGCAAATGTAGTCGCAATTTTTAAAAAGGGAGACAGACATGTATCACTAACTGTATCACTAACGTGTATAGTATGCAAGGTCATGGAGAAGATCATCAGGAGGAGAGTGGTGGAGCACCTGGAAAGAAACAAGTGTATAATTGACAATCAGCACGCTTTCAGGGAAGGAAAATCCTGTGTCACAAACCTACTAGAGTTTTATGACAAGGTGACAGAAGTAAGACAAGAGAGAGAGGGGTGGATCGACTGCATTCTTTTGGACTGCAAGAAGGCCTTCGACACAGTTCCTCACAAAATGTTACTGCAAAAGCTAGAGGATCAGGCACACATAACAGGAAAGGCACTGCAATGGATCAGGGAATACCTGACAGTTAGGCACCAACGAGTCATGGTACGTGACGAGGTGTCAGAGTGGGCGCGGTTCCACAGGGGTCAGTCTTAGGACCTGTGCTGTTCTTGGTATATGTGAACGACATAACGGAAGGGATAGACTCAGAAGTGTCCTTGTTTGCAGATGATGTGAAGTTAATGAGAAGAATCAAATCGGATGAGGATCAGGCAGGACTACAAAGAGACCTGGACAGGCTACAAGTCTGGTCCAGCAATTGGCTCCTTGAGTTTAAGGATACGCTCCTTAAAAAATATTCGACGTCTTTATTTATGAACCGATTACATTCATTTTTGGTGTACTATTAGAAGCTTATATCGAGTATGCTCTGCTGAAGTTTCAAAAATATCGGCCAAAAAGGAAATGAAATATGCAAAATTTACGAAAAATTACATTTGGCAGGGGACCTGTACTTAGTGGTACTTGGAAAAGTGGTTTTGACTCTTTCTGCTGATAGAACACTTCTAATTCCATCATTTTAAAGAGTAAAATTATATAATAACTCTTATCTTCATGCTAAAAAAAAATAAAGTTTCATAACTTTTTTGACATTTTGGAAGATGTCGGTCTTGTTCCCCACACAAATCTGAAAATATTTGGGATAGTTCAGAAAGGTACCATACAACTTGTAAAGCAATCATTCTTCTATGTTTGTTGTGAAAATCAAGTCAATTCATTCATAAATAAGGATGCAATCACCCTAAATAGGTAAATAAGTTACTTTCGAGATATAGGCCCAAGCGCGCGGCACCCCCGCTGCCCGGGAAATAATTTTTTTCCCCGAAAAATTCGCTTTATTTTACACTTTTTCCGCGACCTACGAGTGTTTATTACGGTTAACCATTGTAAATACGTTTTCTCTCATCACTGATGAGAGAGGGCGGACCCTCTCTTCACCTTCAGGGGAAATATCGATAGAAATTTATTCCTTGGGGCGTCATATTATGCTATATATTTTTTTTTGAGGTGTAATTTTTATGTTTATATGCTATTATTATATTGCATTATATCATAATAGATCAATTGTGATAGATAAATAAGCCTTATAATTGATATTAGCGTGGGTATGGAATATTTTGTTGGCTGGAGGTGTCGGCCATTTTATGCACTATTCCCAGGGGTTCCCGATTGGTTCCTTGACCATATTATCTCCGCCCACACTGGCATGATCTCAGATGGTGAATTTGTATTATATTAGACATAAAAGATGTACGAAAACGATAAAAATAACACGGGGAAAAGCGTCACAAAAACGTCAACAAAGTTGAGTCAGCGCTTCTTACGCAACATGTTGCGTCAGCGCTGTCACCATGCCTGTTATAAATGGCTGTAATTCCTTTTAGAAACATCGTACAAGGATAATAATTATACCAGCGTGTAGCCAGAAAGTTCAGCTATTTTTTGGTAACAATAACTCCATTTTCATATATTTTCGATTTTTTTTTTGCTCCGCGCGCGGGACCTGTTAGCGCCCCTGCTAAATGCAAAGTCATGAAGATTGGGGAAGGGCAAAGAAGACCACAGATACAATGTAGTTTAGATGGCCAAAGACTGCAAACCTCACTCAAGGAAAAAGATCTGGGGATGAGTATAACACCGAACATATCTCCTGAGGCGCACATCAATCAGATAACTGCTGCAGCATACAGGCGCCTGGCAAACCTACGGACAGCGTTCCGATACCTCAGTAAGGATTCGTTCAAGACTCTGTATACCATTTACGTCAGGCCCATACTGGAGTATGCAGCACCAGTTTGGAATCCACACATAGTCAAGCACGTCAAGAAACTAGAGAAAGTGCAAAGATTTGCAACAAGACTAGTCCCAGAGCTACGGGGATTGTCCTACGAAGAAAGGTTGAGGGAAATCGGCCTGACGACACTGGAGGACAGGATGGTCAGGGGAGACATGATAACGACAAATACAATACTGCACGGAATAGACAAGGTGGACAAAGACGGGATGTTCCAGAGATGGGACACAGACACAAGAGGTCACAATTGGAAGTTGAAGACTCAGATGAATTAAAGGGACGTTAGGAAGTATTTCTTCAGTCATAGAGTAGTCAGGCCGTGGAATAACCTAGAAAGTGACGTAGTGGAGGCGGGAACCATACATAGTTTTAAGGCGAGGTATGATAAAGCTCATGGAGCAGGGAGAGAGAGGACCTAGTAGCAATCAGCGAAGAGGCAGGGCCAAGAACTATGACTCGACCCCTGAAACCACAAATAGGTGAGTACAAATAGGTGAGTACACACACACACACACACATACACACACGAGGAAGAAGTGAAGAGGCTTCTGAGTGAGCTAGATACCTCAAAGGCAATGGGGCCAGATAACATCTCTCCATGGGTCCTGAAAGAGGGAGCAGAGGCGATATGTGTACCCTTAACAACAATATTCAACATATCTGTCGAAACAGGGAGATTGCCTGAGGCATGGAAGACAGCAAATTTATTATTTTTTATTATCACACTGGCCGATTCCCACCAAGGCAGGGTGGCCCGAAAAAGAAAAACTTTCACCATCATTCACTCCACTGTCTTGCCAGAAGGGTGCTTTACACTACAGTTTTTAAACTGCAACATTAACACCCCTCCTTCAGAGTGCAGGCACTGTACTTCCCATCTCCAGGACTCAAGTCCGGCCTGCCGGTTTCCCTGAATCCCTTCATAAATGTTACTTTGCTCACACTCCAACAGCACGTCAAGTATTAAAAACCATTTGTCTCCATTCACTCCTATCAAACACGCTCATGCATGCCTGCTGGAAGTCCAAGCCCCTCGCACACAAAACCTCCTTTACCCCCTCCCTCCAACCTTTCCTAGGCCGACCCCTACCCCGCCTTCCTTCCACTACAGACTGATACACTCTTGAAGTCATTCTGTTTCGCTCCATTCTCTCTACATGTCCGAACCACCTCAACAACCCTTCCTCAGCCCTCTGGACAACAGTTTTGGTAATCCTGCACCTCCTCCTAACTTCCAAACTACGAATTCTCTGCATTATATTCACACCACACATTGCCCTCAGACATGACATCTCCACTGCCTCCAGCCTTCTCCTCGCTGCAACATTCATCACCCACGCTTCACACCCATATAAGAGCGTTGGTAAAACTATACTCTCATACATTCCCCTCTTTGCCTCCAAGGACAAAGTTCTTTGTCTCCACAGACTCCTAAGTGCACCACTCACTCTTTTTCCCTCATCAATTCTATGATTCACCTCATCTTTCATAGACCCATCCGCTGACACGTCCACTCCCAAATATCTGAATACGTTCACCTCCTCCATACTCTCTCCCTCCAATCTGATATTCAATCTTTCATCACATAATCTTTTTGTTATCCTCATAACCTTACTCTTTCCTGTATTCACCTTTAATTTTCTTGTTTTGCACACCCTACCAAATTCATCCACCAATCTCTGCAACTTCTCTTCAGAATCTCCCAAGAGCACAGTGTCATCAGCAAAGAGCAACTGTGACAACTCCCACTTTATGTGTGATTCTTTATCTTTTAACTCCACGCCTCTTGCCAAGACCCTCGCATTTACTTCTCTTACAACCCCATCTATAAATATATTAAACAACCACGGTGACATCACACATCCTTGTCTAAGGCCTACTTTTACTGGGAAAAAATTTCCCTCTTTCCTACATACTCTAACTTGAGCCTCACTATCCTCGTAAAAACTCTTCACTGCTTTCAGTAACCTCCCTCCTACACCATACACTTGCAACATCTGCCACATTGCCCCCCTATCCACTCTGTCATACGACTTTTCCAAATCCATAAATGCCGCAAAGACCTCTTTAGTCTTATCTAAATACTGTTCACTTATATGTTTCACTGTAAACACCTGGTCCACACATCCCCTTCCTTTCCTAAAGCCTCCTTGTTCATCTGCTATCCTATTCTCCGTCTTACTCTTAATTCTTTCAATTATAACTCTACCATACACTTTACCAGGTACACTCAACAGACTTATCCCCTTATAATTTTTGCACTCTCTTTTATCCCCTTTGCCTTTATACAAAGGAACTATGCATGCTCTCTGCAAATGTAGTCCTAATTTCTAAAAAAGGAGACAGACATGAAGCACTAAAGGGGGATATCAAGGTCAACACATGAACTTTTTTATTTTTCGTTCGATTTCTTTCATTTTTTTTGTACGTAAAGAAGCACCTTTCAATAGTAATGTGACCAAGTTTCAATAAGATAGCTCAAAAAACAACTGAGAAAAAAATTATTTACTAATAATCATACATATTGAATAGTAACTTCGACATGGGACTTGGAGAAGCTGTTTTGGCATTATCTACGCATAAAACAATGCTAAACTGTATCTCTAGCGGTTAGATGTTCTGTAATTTATCCTTTCTTCATTCTTAAAAAAAATAAATTTTGTATGGTTTTTGACTTTCAGCTAAATATCTGACTTTTGCCCTCACATAAATCAAAAACAAATTATGATATCTCAAAAATCAAACCGGTAGCTTGTAAAACAATCTTTCCTTTATGTTCTCTGTGAATTTCATTACATTCCTGCTATTATTAACGAAGGTACTTGCTCATATATGTGAATAACTTACTTCCGAGATAATCCGCGAAACAGCCGGACCACCTTTTTTTTTTTTTTTTCGAGAAAATAACATTTTTCTCAGTCTTATACTGCATTACGAGTGTATATCATAGTTAACCATGTTCGTTTTCTTTAATATAAGGACCCTGGAGGTGAGAGAAAGAGAATGGAAGCCCCTCTCTGAGAATGGGAATCTATTATTCCCCATGGAGCGCTCTGGGAATATGCCATATATTATTCATTCTGGAGTATTTACCATACTTCTTTGTTATTTATATTGTTTATTATGTCATATTAGATCAATTGTGATAGATAAATAAGCCGTAGAATCTATAATAGCGTTATATTTAGCCATATTCCCCGGCCACCCCGAGACTGGAATTTTCCATGAAGTCAGCAAAATGGTGTCGGGAGGTTCCTGGTTGGTTGGAACTCTACGGATAAGTCCCGCCCAATGTATTATGATGCCAAATCGTCAATTATTATCTTAGAAAGAATAATACAATAAATACACGAAAAAAAAACGGAAAAAAAAAAATAAATTGACGACAGGTGAGCACACCTGCCGCGGGTGGTGACGTAACCCTAGGTGTATTTAAATGACCATAATTCCTTGTAGGAATGTCGTAGAACAATGATTCTGGTACCATTGTGTTGCCAGAGAGTTAAGCTATTTTTCTATAAGATTAACTCAGTTTGTGAATTTTTTCGGAAAAATTTTTCGTTCGCGCTGAGAACCTTGATATCCCCCTAAACTACAGACCAGTGTCACTGATATGTATAGTATCCAAAGTCATGGAGAAGATTATCAGAAGGGTGGTGGAACATCTAGAAAGGAATTATCTCATCAACAGCAGCCAATATGGTTTTACGGACGTTAAATCCTGCGTCACAAACCTACTAGAGGTCTACTACAGGGTGACAGCAGTAAGACAAGAGAGAGAGGGTTGGGTGGATTGCATTCTCTTGGACTGCAAGAAGGCGTTTGACACAGTTCCACACAAGAGATTAGTGCAAAAACTGGAGGTCCAGGCAGGGATAATAGGAAAGGCACTACAATGGATCAGGGAATACTTGTCAGGAAGACAACAACGAGTCATGGTATGTGGGGAGGTGTCAGAGTGGGCACCTGTGACCAGCGGGGCCCCACAGGGGTCAGTCCTAGGACCAGTGCTGTTTCTGGTATTTGTAAACGACATGACGGAAAGAATAGACTCCGAAGTGTCCCTGTTTGCAGATGACGTGAAGTTGATGAGAAGAATTCATTCGGTCGAAGACCAGGCAGAACTACAAAGGGATCTGGACAGGTTGCAGACCTGGTCCAGCAATTGGCTCCTGGAGTTCAATCCCACCAAGTGCAAAGTCATGAAGATTGGGGAAGGGCAAAGAAGACCGCAGACGGAGTACAGTCTAGGGGGGCCAGAGACTACAAACCTCACTCAAGGAAAAAGATCTTGGGGTGAGTATAACACCAGGCACATCTCCTGAAGCGCACATCAACCAAATAACTGCTGCAGCATATGGGCGCCTAGCAAACCTCAGAACAGCATTCCGACATATTAATAAGGAATCGTTCAGGGCCCTGTACACCGTGTACGTTAGGCCCATATTGGAGTATGCGGCACCAGTTTGGAACCCACACCTAGCCAAGCACGTGAAGAAACTAGAGAAAGTGCAAAGGTTTGCAGCAAGACTAGTCCCAGAGCTAAGAGGTATGCCCTACGAGGAGAGGTTAAGGGAAATCGACCTGACGACACTGGAGGACAGGAGAGGTAGGGAGGACATGATAACGACATACAAAATACTGAGAGGAATTGACAAGGTAGACAAAGACAAGGGGTCACAGTTGGAAGTTGAAGACACAGATGAATCACAGGGATGTTAGGAAGTATTTCTTCAGCCACAGAGTAGTCAGGAAGTGGAATAGTTAGGGAAGCGATGTAGTGGAGGCAGGATCTATACACAGCTTTAAGCAGAGGTATGATAAAGCTCTTGGTTCAGGGAGAGTGACCTAGTAGCGACCAGTGAAGAGGCGGGGCCAGGAGCTGGGACTCGACCCCTGCAACCACAACTAGGTGAGTACATACACACACACACACACACACACACACACACACACACACACATGTCCTACGAAGAAAGGTTAAGTGAAATCGGCCTGACGACACTGGAGGACAGGAGGGTCAGGGAAGACATAATAACGACATATAAAATACTGCGCGGAATAGACAAGGTGGACAAAGACAGGATGTTCCAGGGAGGGGACACAGAAACAAGAGGTCACAATTGGAAGTTGAAGACACAGATGAATCGAAGGAATGTTAGGAAGTATTTCTTCAGTCACAGAGTTGTCAGGCAGAGGAATAGCCTAGAAAGTGACGTAGTGGAGGCAGGAACCATACACAGTTTTAAGACGAGGTTTGATAAAGCTCATGGAGCGGGGAGAGAGAGGGCCCAGTAGCAACCGGTGAAGAGCCGGGGCCAGGAGCTAGGACTCGACCCCTGCAATCACAAATAGGTGAGTGAGTACACACTCTGAAGAATCGTCTGCTCCTGATCACCATATTTAAATCGTTCAGATTTTATACGTTATGTATCCGTTCTGCCTCGATATTGCAGCCGTTCATTATACCCTCTGCGTAAATTGTGGTGGTATATATACGTCGTGCCGAATAGGTAAAATTTGTGATTTTGGCTTAAATAGGAACGCTCTTCTTGCCGGATAATGCAAGCGAAAATTTGCTTATGCAGTTCATTCTGAACCTAATGAAAAAATATACTTCATAGTGTTTGTTTATTATTAATAGGCTAAATTAAATTGTGCTTGTCATAATAAGGCTAGGTAAGTTTCCTAAGGTTCTTTTGACAAAATTATTAATTTTTACATTAACATAAATAAAAATATATATCTTTAAACGTATAAGAGAAAAATTTAGAAAGGATTTAATTTTAAATGAATTCTTCCTAATTGACCAGTTTTACCTATTCTGCGCGACATATATATATATATATATATATATATATATATATATATATATATATATATATATATATATATCTGTAGTGGAAGGGGGTGGAGCTGCCAGCCACAGGGAGACCCAGAACATCCGAAAATATGAAGACCTTCCCCCTTGCTATAACTTCATTACAATAGGGTCGGAGACCCTTAGAGCATGGGGCAAGTGTGCTCTAAAGTTCCTCAAATAGCTAGGTGAAAAGCTCATCATAGAAACCAAGGACCACAGGGCGACCAGCTTCCTCTTTCAGAGACTCAGTGTTGCGATCCAGTGAGGAAATGCCTGCAGCATTCTGGGCACGCGGCCCACCGCCGGGGAGCTGGACGAAGTACTCGAGATGTAGCTCTGAGTTACCTATATTGTTTTACTTTCTGTTGTATTTTTGTGAATGTTTGGCCAATGTATTTTGTCTTTATATATATATATATATATATATATATATATATATATATATATATATATATATATATATATATATATATATATGTGTGTGTGTGTGTGTGTGTGTTTGTCCGTATGTGTGTGTGTGTGTGTGCAACCATAATTTTTAAATAGGTGGACTGGTTAGCCAGCGGAAGGCTTCTGTCAGATGACCAAAAGTGTGGAAAATTGCATTTAGCTGAATGTATCATTATGTACATAACAGTAAATGAACAAAGATAATTATTATTTATCAGTTAGACAAGTAGGAATTTGGGACACCTAGGTCGCAAAAAATGTCCCCCTTTGATACCTACCACTGTCATATCCACAAGTTGCTCTGGACCTATTAATTATAAATGAAATATACATACACCAGGAATGCTGGTAAATATATAAATTTGTGGACTGTATATTAAAAATAATAAATTATATATATACACATATACGTAACAGAAGGAGAATATATCTTAATCATAACACTCACCAATTTGACTGGAGACCAAGTTGTATTATACTCAGAAAACCTCACTAACTAAATTTATGAAAATACTGGCCAGAATTATAACATAAATCTAAATAGCTCATCTGAGGTTCCTGGAGTTGTCTTGTCCAGTTGCCTGATATCTCAAGTTATGCAGGACTGCACATCCAACAATTTCGCCTCCTATTTGAGAGGTGTCAGCCCAATTTTAACCTCTAGAGCACGAAAAATTCTTCCCATTATTAACAAATGTCTGTTCAATTCAAACAATAATGGCGACTGTCTTCTGCGCAGACGCAGGCTTTCCGTTTTCTATGACATAAATATTATTAAATACAGTATAGCCATCTATTTACATATAACTACTGTATTTCTGGAAAATATATACAGTATTTTCCACACTGCGGCCGGGCGGAGTTCGTTGCTAAACGACTCAAATTGCTCATTTGGCAATGGTGGAGGAACTGGGTACATATAGGATCTGGCATCCACACAGCGACATATTACACAAGATTTAATCACCCTTTTTACACTTTGCCGTCCTTGTGGAATCCAGAAAGTTTCTCTAATACAATTTAAGGAATCTTGTACCCCACCATACATTACATTTTTATGGGCATTTAGAACAATTAAATTTGTTAGATGATGAGCTTTGGGCAGTAAGATAGGGTGTTTAGCATAATCACCCGATTCAGCATTTTGTAACCTACCTCTGCACCTAATTGCATTGTTCTCTAAATACAGCGCCAATTTCTATATTATGGAACCTTTCACAATTTTTCTTTCCATCATCAATTTAATCTCATTTCCATAGATTTCCTCCTGTACCCTCTTTATCCAATATTCCAGAGGATGTGAAAACTTAAATGAAATATTCATCTTGTTTAGAAATTTAAACACCAACTTAGTTACATTGATTAGTTTGGATAAAGAAGAATACCTATTTATATCAATGGCTAAGGGAGGACAAACTATTGGAGGGGTGGTCACAGTAATTTCAACAGGAGCTATATACACCTTTTGTACAGGCCAATTAGCTTTATTTACCAACCAGCTCGGTCCTTTAAACCATGATACAACATTTACAAATTTAGCATAAGATAAACCTCGAGACAAGAAATCAGCTGGATTCTCCTCACCAGGTATATGATTAAATGTTAACATATGCTGACCCAAACTATTATACTACTCTTGCATCTGATTAATTTCAGCGACTCTGTTTTGTACGTACACAATTTTACTGTTTCCATTACGAATCCATTGTAAGGATACCTCTTTATCAGACCAAATTACAGTGTCGCTAATATTTATCTCCTGCAACATATTTCTTATATAATTAGCTAATTTGACACCTACAAAAATAGCTGTTAATTCCAACTGAGGCAAGGTACGTGATTTAATTGGAGACACTTTAGCCTTAGACATAACAAGAGAAATAACACTATTACATTGAAGGTAAGCAACTGCTCCATATGCCAATTTTGAAGCATCACAAAAAATGTGGAGTACATTTTTCCCATTTGGATTGGCCACCTGGCGTGGGAACTGCAACATTGGAATTTTTTCATAATCACCAATTAATTCATCCCACCTGTTAATGAATTCCTCAGGTAGAATTTCATCCCAAGCACATTTAAGTTTCCAAGCTTCCTGTATTAATAATTTCCCTCTTATAGTAAAGGGTGACACTAAACCTAGTGGATCAAAACATTTGGAAACTTCAGCAAGCAAAACTCTCTTAGTTAATTTATTGGGCATACTGTAATTATTAGGTTTTAACATTAACAAATCTCTCTCAGTATCCCAAGTTAAACCCAATACATTACTACATTTTGGCACTTCATCTCCAGGGTAATCTTTACTTATTTTGTCCTTTAATTTGGACGAATTACTATTCCATTCCCTCAGAGGCATATTTGCACTTTGCATTATTTTATTAGCCTCTCCGTAAGTCATTAACAGTTCCTCTTCAGTTGACGTCACACCCAGGAAATTGTCCACATAAAATTGTTTGCTCATTACTTTACCCAATGGACTTCCCATACGTTTAAGGTGTGCATTTATCGTCGCTTGAAGTAGGAACGGACTGGATGTAGCACCAAATAATACGCTCCTAAAGCGAAAGGTTTTCAGAGGGCTAAGTGGGTCACTAGAATTCTCAGGCCATAAGAAGCGGGTACAATCCCGGTCAACCTCTTGTAAACCCACTCTTAGGAAAGCTTTACTTATGTCAGCCGTAAAGGCATAGTGCTTCACTCTGAAATTTAATAAGATATCTCCTAATTTTTCCGTCAACGACGGACCTGTCATCAGTCATTTAAACTAGGTACAGTTTTGTTACTCCTGGCACTACAATTAAACACAATTCTCAGAGGAGTGGTCTTAGAATCCTTCGTCACTCCGTGATGTGGCAAATAGTGACCATAAATTTTGGCTTGCTCAGGAGGTACCTCTTCTATAAATTTATTAATTAACTGCTCAGCAATTATATCATTATAGGCAGTTAACAATTCTGGTGTCTTACTCAGTTCGCGGAGCTGAGCCTTTAACTGTCCATATGCCATTCTGTAATTAGTGGGCAATTCTGGATAGTTCAGTCTCCACGGAAGTCGTACCCAGTATTGTCCAGATTCAAATTTTACACCTTTCATGTACTGCTTCTGAGTAAAAGAATCGTCTGGACTTTCTTCATTTACATTTATTCCAATGCTGTCTAATTCCCACAATTTATGCACTGGCTCAACACCATCCTCTATGGAAGAATTATACTGGGGTACAACTTAATGAGTAAGACACAGTTATGGTATTTGTAGTTTCCTCTAGTCATGAATTATTATTACGAGGAATCCTACCATACATTACATGGCCTCCTGCAGTCTTCAAAAGGGTGACACCACATTTCTTTACCATACCCTTTACAAAGGAGGCATAATAGTCACTACCTATCAAAATATTTATTGGGCCTACAGAATCATCACTTACACCAGAAGGTGCTAAATTTACATTATGTGAGAGTCTTTCTGTAGCTTTACTAAGCCCTACTGTAGATATTTTCTCCGGAAGTCTATCTACAATTACTGCATTAACACGTTTTTTCTCATTGCCCAACCTGACAGCTACATAAACAGTGTCATACAATTGAGCCCTTTTATCCGAGAGAAAACCAGATAATTTTAAAGTTGTGGGATCTCCCATCTGTACTTTCATACCATCAAGACATTTACGTTTTATGACAGTACGTTGGGATCCCTGGTCCAATAATGCAGTTACATTTTTTGATTTATGCCTTTTATCATCAATTTTTACCTGTAACACAGGTAAGGCTACTTCAGCAAAACCATCATTATTAACATTAGCAGCAATTTTTACATTAGCTACTGTTGTGTCAGGATTGTCAACATTATCATTATTATCAACATTATCATATAGACCTTTACACACGACTATATGGTGTCTTCCTTTGTGACATTGATAACAGTTGTTTAATTTGGCATGACAATCCTTTACATGGTGATTACCTAAACACCTGATGCATCTGTCAAGTTCCTCCAATCTTTCAACTTTATCATTCCATGAATTGTATGCATTGCAATTCTTAGAAAAATGAGCACCCTTGCAGAAAAGACAATCTCTCTTTTCTTTGACTGGTTTCTTATTAACTGGGTTACTCTCAGGAGGGTACTTATTCTTCTTACCTTGTGCAGAATCATTATTTCTGATTCTTGCTACTTGATATGCACCTATGCAACTATTTTTAGGAAATGAATTTTGATTATTACCATTGGGATAATTTTTCTCTTTGTGAAACTTGACAGATACCTCAGAGTTATTATGTGTTGCATCTTTAAAATGAGTTAGTTGGCTGGTCTGCAACTGAACAATTAATTCTTGTAGACCTAGTCATATTTCCTTCAGATTAAAATAACTCTTGTGATACTTGTTCGAGAGTCATTCAAGTGTTTTACAGCTTAATTTATTCTGTACTATGGCACTCAATAACCAGTCTGATTCCTTCAGATTATATTTATTACTTAAAGTTTTGAGAGTGCTCTCCAGTTTAACTCTAAACTGCTGTAAACCTTTGTAAGTGTGATCTGGAGATTTTAAATTAACAATGATATTCACTAGATCCAACCTACTTTGTTCTATATTACCATAAGTGACCTTCAACAAGTCAACTGCTTCCTTGTAAGAGTCATCTACATTGGGAAAGGCTTGTATGAGTATGTGAGCATTTCCTCTTACCTGTCCTTTGAGGTAAAATAATTTAGTTACACAGGCTAGGTCACTCCTGTCATGCACAGCTGCTTTAAAAATTGACCAAAATTCCCCCCAATTTTCTCCAGGATTAAATACAAGTAAACATAATTCTGGGAGTTTTGGCAAAGACATATTATTTGTTGGAGCAGACTGATTAACTGCCTGGTTTACACATTTTAATTTATTCAAGGCCTGACTTTTACAAGAAAGAATCTTTTCCTCTAATTCACAATACTGATTAATCATAAGATCTACTTCAGTCTCATCTACACAGTTTACTAATAAATCTCCTTCATATTTGTTGTAATATAATTTGTATGAATCATATCTATTCCCTAGAGCATCTAAATGCAATTTTAAATCATCAGTATTCACAGTTTCTTGATTCATTAATTCCAAGCACTTATATGCCTTGGTTACATGAACTTTTCTAGCCTGTAGTGATGCTTTCTTTTCTCTATATTCCGTATGTTTGTCTTCTACATTAATTTTCTCATTTTCAGCCATGATACAATGTATTAAATTCAACTTAATAACACTGATTATGTACTAAATTATGCACTTTATGAAGGTAAATAGTACAACTTACCTTTGAATAAATCCTAGCTACTTGAGCTTAGCAATTACATGTAAGAAAATAATATAAACTTCAAATGTACATTAATACAAACCTTTAGCCAGCCTTGGCTTATCAAAATTATTATACAAATTAATAAATCCTTGCCAGAATTTGGCATAGCAATATTAATATTATACACAATATAATTAGTTACACTTGGCTTATCAATTACACATACACTGATATAAATCTTGGCCAGAATTGTCTATCAAATTAATATTGTACAAATACATTAATATAAATCCTAGCCACTTTGGCTTTGCAAAATTAATATTATACTCATTAATATAATTAGCTACACTTGGCTTATCAATTACACATACACGTATACACATTAATATAATCTTTAGCCACACTTGACTTATCCAAATTAATATTGTAATAATTATAATCCACTACACATTAAGTAAATTTGTGAACTTAACATCCACCTCCTCCTGTCATTTTACATATAATTATTAAGTATTTAACTAATTAATGACTGTACTAATTACCTCCGGTTCAAGAAGGACCAACGGGCAAATTAAATGTGGAAAATTGCATTTATCTGAATGTATCATTATATACATAACTGTCATATCCACAAGTTGCTCTGGACCTATTAATTATAAATGAAATATACATACACCAGTAATGCTGGTAAATATATAAATTTGTGGACTGTATATTAAAAATAATAAATTATATATATACACATATACATAACAGAAGGAGAATATATCTTAATCATAACACTCACCAATTTGACTGGAGACCAAGTTTTATCATACTCAGAAAACCTCACTAACTAAATTTATGAAAATACTGGCCAGAATTATAACATAAATCTAAATAGCTCATCTGAGGTTCCTGGAGTTGTCTTGTCCAGTTGCCTGATATCTCAAGTTATGCAGGAATGCACATCCAACAATTTCGCCTCCTATTTGAGAGGTGTCAGCCCAATTTTAACCTCAAGAGCACAAAAAATTCTTCCCATTATTAACAAATGTCTGTTCAATTCAAACAATAATGGCGACTGTCTTCCTCGCAGATGCAGGCTTTCCGTTTTCTATGACATAAATATTATTAATACAGTATGGCCATCTATTTACATATAAATACTGAATTTCTGGAAAATATATACAGTATTTTCCACAAAAAGCTCCAGCGGTGGGTCATGACTAAGACCCGCTTCGGGTAGCACTTGTCCTGTTTCCTGACAAACCTTGTCAAACCACACCAATCATCTTCCAATCATGAAAAATATAGCAACCTTCATATCCAAGACAATAACACTGAAAGACTGTCAAAATAACTACTGTTTAATGAAGAATAAAAATATGAAGTCTTATATGAAATCTTTTGGGAGTGCTGGCCTCCATCTTGGCCGCCATCTTTGCCGCCATCTTGGCCGCCATCTTGGCCGCCATCTTTGCCGCCATCTTGGCCGCCATCTTGCATCTACGGATTCAATTAAAGAATAAAACGTTTGGCAACAATGGATTCCTTAAAAGTCTAGTCTAGATATAAAGTACAGTATTGTTGTACACCTGATAACAAGTTACAGCCGCCATCTGATTTTCAAGGTCAACGGCCACCATCCTTGAACTGACTTAGCTTAATTAAAACATTTTCAGTTGTCAGATTTTGTAAAATTAATTTTTTCTGTCTTTTACAGCACCCAACAGTCAAAAAAAAATAAAAAAACTTCTATTATAATTTTTTTAAGGGTTAGGATGTTTTTTTCAAAAACTAATCCACTATTATCTTCTTTTTAGTGTGTCCATGTGAGTTTGTGCCACTGTCCAGTGTTTATTACACTTTGTGTTGTTAAGTTGTTTAATAGGCTACGTACCACTTCTCGGCATGTTGTGTATGGCTGTATCGACTTGTTTAATCATAAAATTACGTTAAAAGTGACGTGTTGTTGCAGGTTCCACCTTGGTGAGGTGGGCGAGGACGCTTGTGGCCACGACTCAGCTCTCATCTTTGGAGATATCATCGCTACCGGAGCCTCCCGCTTCATGGAGACCAAGTCCATCGGTGTGGGACCCTCGTACATGATGCAGTTCGACCTGGTGATCGGGTGCGGCGATACACAGCCTCAGGAAACACCCAACAAGGTGCTGGTGGTCGCAGTGTTCACTGTTAACTATTACTCAGATTTGCTCTCATTGTTAACCACTCAGTAATACCATATTTTGTCTTAGTTTGACATTTAACTTTTATTGAACTCTGAGATAACAGAACTATTTAATACCTACACGTAACTACATAACTAACACAGCAGTGACACAAACCTACCTTAAACAAGGCAGACTTCTACAAACTTAAGAATCTGAGGATATTTGAAGTACTGTGAGATGAACACCAAGCCAAACTTCATACAAAATAATGTAACATAACATACTAACTTTGTTCAAGTCATCTATGCAAGGTTCCAATAATCTTATTCTATCATATACTCTTCCGAGCTTCTACGTCTCAGTTATAACTGAAGATTTTATAATATTTTCTAACGACAGTTTTTTTTCCAGGATGTTTAGTGAATAGATGAGTCAAGCGATTGATGAGTATTGCATGTGATGTGTTACATGTAATGTGTTACATGTGATGAGTATTGCATGCGATGTGTTACATGTGATGAGTATTGCATGTGATGTGTTACATGTAATGTGTTACATGTGATGAGTATTGCATGTGATGTGTTACATGTGATGAGTATTGCATGTGATGTGTTACATGTGATGAGTATTACATGTGATGTGTGACATGTGATGGGTATTGCATATGATAGGTGTTTCATGTGAAGTCTTACATGTGATGAATGTTACACGTGAAAAGTGAGTTACATGTGATAAGTATTGCATGTAATGAGTGTGATACATGTGATGAGTATTGCATGTGATGGGTGTGTTATATGAGTATTGCAGGTGATGAGTGTTACATGTGATGAGTGTGTTACATGTGATGAGTGTGTTACATGTGATGAGTTACATATGATGAGTGGGTTACATGTGATGAGTGTTACATGTGATGAGTGTTACATGAGATAAGTGTTACATGTGATGAGTCTTACATGTGATGAGTGTTACATGAGATGAGTGTTACATGAGATGAGTGTTACATGAGATGAGTGTTACACATGATGAGTGTTACATGAGATGAGTGTTACACATGATGAGTGTTACATGAGATGAGTGTTACACATGATGAGTGTTACATGAGATGAGTGGTACATGTGATGAGTGGGATACATGTGATGGGTGTTACATGAGATGAGTGTTACATGAGATGAGTGTTACATGAGATGAGTGTTACATGAGACGAGTGTTACATGTGATGAGTGTTACATGAGATGAGTGTTACATGAGATGAGTGTTACATGAGATGAGTGTTACATGAGATGAGTGTTACATGTGATGAGTGTTACATGAGATGAGTGTTACATGAGATGAGTGTTACATGAGATGAGTGTTACATGTGATGAGTGTTACATGAGATGAGTGTTACATGAGATGAGTGTTACATGAGATGAGTGTTACATGAGATGAGTGTTACATGTGATGAGTGTTACATGAGATGAGTGTTACATGAGATGAGTGTTACATGAGATGAGTGTTACATGAGATGAGTGTTACATGTGATGAGTGTTACATGAGATGAGTGTTACATGTGATGAGTGTTACATGAGATGAGTGTTACATGAGATGAGTGTTACATGAGATGAGTGTTACATGTGATGAGTGTTACATGAGATGAGTGTTACATGAGATGAGTGTTACATGAGATGAGTGTTACATGAGATGAGTGTTACATGTGATGAGTGTTACATGAGATGAGTGTTACATGAGATGAGTGTTACATGAGATGAGTGTTACATGAGATGAGTGTTACATGAGATGAGTGTTACATGAGATGAGTGTTACATGAGATGAGTGTTACATGTGATGACTGTGTTACATGTGATGAGTATTACATATGATGAATGGGATACATGTGATGAGTGTGTTACATGAGATGAGTGTTACATGAGATGAGTGTTACATGAGATGAGTGTTACGTGTGATGAGTGTTACATGAGCTGAGTGTTACATGTGATGAGTGGGTTACATGAGATGAGTGTTACATAAGGTAAGTGTTACATGAGATAAGCGTGTTACATGTGATGAGTGTGTTACATATGATAAATGTTACATGAGATGATTGTGTTACATGTGATAAGTGTTACATGCGATGATGGTTTGTGTACATGTTACAGTGGTGACGGTGTGTGTGTTACAGGTGGTGACGGTTTTAAATGTGTTGCAGGTGGTGACGGTGTGTGTTACAGGTGGTGACGGTGTGTTACAGGTGGTGACGGTGTACGTGTGTTACAGGTGGTGACGGTGTGTGTTACAGATGGTGACGGTGTGTGTGTGTGTTACAAGTGGTGACGGTGTATGTTACAGGTGGTGACGGTATGTGTGTGTTACAAGTGGTGACGGTGTATGTATGTTACAGGTGGTGACGGTGTGCGTGTGTTACAAGTGGTGACGGTGTATGTGTGTTACAGGTGGTGACGGTGTGTGTGTGTTACAAGTGGTGACGGTGTGTGTTACAGATGGTGACGGTGTGTGTGTGTTACAGATGGTGACGGTGTGTGTGTGTTACAAGTGGTGACGGTGTACGTATGTTACAGGTGGTGACGGTGTGTGTGTTTTACAGGTGGTGACGGTGTGCGTGTGTTACAGGTGGTGACGGTGTATGTGTGTGTTACAGGTGGTGACGGTGTGTGTGTGTTACAGGTGGTGACGGTGTATGTATGTTACAGGTGGTGACGGTGTGTGTGTGCTACAGGTGGTGACGGCGTGTGTGTGTTACAGGTGGTGACGGAGTATGTGTGTTACAGGTGATGACGGTGTGTGTGTTACAGGTAGTGACGGTGTGTGTGTGTTACAGGTGGTGACGGTGTGTGTGTGTTACAGGTGGTGACGGTGTGTGTGTTACAGGTGGTGACGGTGTATGTGTATTACAGGTGATGACGGTGTGTGTGTGTGTTACAGGTGGTGACGGTGTGTGTGTGTTACAGGTGATGACGGTGTGTGTGTGTGTTACTGATGGTGACGGTGTATGTGTGTTACAGGTGATGACGGTGTGTGTGTGTTACAGGTGGTGACGGTGTGTGTGTGTTACAGGTGGTGACTGTTTGTGTGTTACAGGTGGTGACGGTGTATGTGTATTACAGATGATGACGGTGTGTGTGCGTTACAGGTGGTGACGGTGTGTGTGTGTTACAGGTGGTGACGGTGTGTGTGTGTTACAGGTGGTGACGGTGTGTGTGTGTTACAGGTGATGATGGTGTGTGTGTGTTACAGGTGGTAACGGTGTGTGTGTGTTACAGATGATGACGGTGTGTGTGTGTTACAGGTGATGTCGGTGTGTGTGTGTGTTACAGGTGGTGATGGTGTGTGTGTGTTACAGGTAGTGACGGGGTGTGTGTGTGTGTTACAGGTAGTGACGGGGTGTGTGTGTTACAGGTGATGACGGTGTGTGTGTGTGTTGCAGGTGGTGACGGTGTGTGTGTGTTACAGGTGATGACGGTGTGTGTGTGTGTTACAGGTGGTGACGGTGTGTGTGTGTTACAGGTGATGACGGTGTGTGTGTGTGTTACAGGTGGTGACGGTGTGTGTGTGTTACAGGTGATGACGGTGTGTGTGTGTGTTACAGATAGTGACGGGGTGTGTGTGTTACAGGTGATGACGGTGTGTGTGTTACAGGTGACGGTGTGTGTGTGTTACAGGTGATGACGGTGTGTGTGTGTGTGTTACAGGTGATGACGGTGTGTGTGTTACAGGTGGTGATGGTGTGTGTGTGTTACAGGTGGTGATGGTATGTGTGTGTTACAGGTAGTGACGGGGTGTGTGTGTGTTACAGGTAGTGACGGGGTGTGTGTGTTATAGGTGGTGACGGTGTGTGTTACAGGTGATGTCGGTGTGTGTGTGTTACAGGTGGTGATGGTGTGTGTTACAGGTAGTGACGGGGTGTGTGTGTTACAGGTGGTGACGGTGTGTGTGTTACAGGTGGTGACGGTGTGTGTGTTACAGGTGGTGATGGTGTGTGTGTTACAGGTAGTGACGGGGTGTGTGTGTTACAGGTGGTGACGGTGTGTGTGTGTGTGTGTTACAGGTGGTGACGGTGTGTGTGTGTGTGTTACAGGTGGTGACGGTGTGTGTGTGTGTTACAGGTGGTGATGGTGTGTGTGTGTTACAGGCGGTGACGGTGTGTGTGTGTGTTACAGGTGGTGATGGTGTGTGTGTTACAGGTGGTGACGGTGTGTGTGTGTTACAGTTGATGACGGTGTGTGTGTGTTACAGGTGGTGACGGTGTGTGTGTGTTACAGGTGATGACAGTGTGTGTGTGTTAGAGGTGGTGACGGTGTGTGTGTTACAGGTGGTGATTGTGTAGGTGTTACAGGTGGTGACGGTGTGTGTGTGTTACAGGTGATGACGGTGTGTGTGTGTGTGTGTTACAGGTGGTGACGGTGTGAGTGTGTTATAGGTGATGACGGTGTGTGTTACAGGTGGTGACGGTGTGTGTGTGTTACAGGTGGTGACGGTGTGTGTGTGTTACAGGTGGTGACGGTGTGTGTGTGTTACAGGTGATGACGGTGTGTGTGTGTTACAGGTGATGACGGTGTGTGTGTGTGTTACAGGTGATGACGGTGTGTGTGTGTTACAGGTGGTGACGGTGTGTGTGTTACAGGTGGTGACGGTGTGTGTGTGTTACAGGTGGTGACGGTGTGTGTGTGTGTCACAGGTGATGACCGTGTGTGTGTGTTACAGGTGGTGACGGTGTGTGTGTGTTACAGGTGGTGACGGTGTGTGAGTGTTACAGGTGATGACGGTGTGTGTGTGTTACAGGTGGTGACAGTGTGTGTGTGTTACAGGTGGTGACGGTGTGTGTGTGTGTCACAGGTGATGACGGTGTGTGTGTGTTACAGGTGTTGACGGTGTGTGTGTGTGTGTTACAGGTGGTGATGGTGTGTGTGTGTTACAGGCGGTGACGGTGTGTGTGTGTGTTACAGGTGGTGATGGTGTGTGTGTTACAGGTGGTGACGGTGTGTGTGTGTTACAGTTGATGACGGTGTGTGTGTGTTACATGTGTTGACGGTGTGTGTGTGTTACAGGTGATGACAGTGTGTGTGTGTTAGAGGTGGTGACGGTGTGTGTGTTACAGGTGGTGATTGTGTGTGTGTTACAGGTGGTGACGGTGTGTGTGTGTGTGTGTTACAGGTGGTGACGGTGTGTGTGTGTGTTACAGGTGGTGATGGTGTGTGTGTTACAGGTGGTGACGGTGTGTGTGTGTTACAGTTGATGACGGTGTGTGTGTGTTACAGGTGTTGACGGTGTGTGTGTGTTACAGGTGATGACAGTGTGTGTGTGTTAGAGGTGGTGACGGTGTGTGTGTTACAGGTGGTGATTGTGTGTGTGTTACAGGTGGTGACGGTGTGTGTGTGTTACAGGTGATGACGGTGTGTGTGTGTGTGTGTTACAGGTGATGACAGTGTGTGTGTGTTAGAGGTGGTGACGGTGTGTGTGTTACAGGTGGTGATTGTGTGTGTGTTACAAGTGGTGACGGTGTGAGTGTGTTATAGGTGATGACGGTGTGTGTGTGTGTGTTACAGGTGGTGATGGTGTGAGTGTGTTATAGGTGATGACGGTGTGTGTTACAGGTGGTGACGGTGTGTGTGTGTTACAGATGGTGACGGTGTGTGTGTGTTACAGGTGATGACAGTGTGTGTGTGTTACAGGTGGTGACGGTGTGAGTGTGTTATAGGTGATGACGGTGTGTGTTACAGGTGGTGACGGTGTGTGTGTTACAGATGGTGACGGTGTGTGTGTGTTACAGGTGGTGACGGTGTGTGTGTGTTACAGGTGATGACGGTGTGTGTGTGTTACAGGTGATGACGGTGTGTGTGTGTGTGTGTGTTACAGGTGATGACGGTGTGTGTGTGTTACAGGTGGTGACGGTGTGTGTGTGTTACAGGTGGTGACGGTGTGTGTGTGTGTCACAGGTGATGACGGTGTGTGTGTGTTACAGGTGGTGACGGTGTGTGTTACAGGTGGTGACGGCATGTGTGTGTTACAGGTGATGACGGTGTGTGTTTGTTACAGGTGATGACGGTGTGTGTTTGTTACAGGTGATGACGGTGTGTGTTTGTTACAGGTGATGACGGTGTGTGTTTGTTACAGGTGATGACGGTGTGTGTTTGTTACAGGTGATGACGGTGTGTGTTTGTTACAGGTGATGACGGTGTGTGTTTGTTACAGGTGATGACGGTGTGTGTGTGTGTGTTACATGTGGTGACGGCATGTGTGTGTTACAGGTGATGACGGGGTGTGTGTGTTACAGGTGTTGACGGTGTGTGTGTGTTACAGGTGATGATGGTGTGTGTGTGTTACAGGTAGTGACGGGGTGTGTGTGTTACAGGTGTTGACGGTGTGTGTGTGTTACAGGTGATGACGGTGTGTGTGTGTTACAGGTAGTGACGGGGTGTGTGTGTGTTACAGGTAGTGATGGGGTGTGTGTGTTACAGGTGGTGACGGTGTGTGTGTGTGTGTTACAGGTAGTGACGGTGTGTGTGTGTTACAGGTAGTGACGGGGTGTGTGTTACAAGTGGTGACGATACTCACCTAGTTGTGGTTGCAGGGGTCGAATCACAGCTCCTGGCTCCGCCTGTTCACTGGTCGCTACTACGTCACTCTCCCTGCTCAATGAGCTTCATCATACCTCTTCTTAAAGCTATGTATGGATCCTGCCTCCACTACATCACTTTCCAGACTTTTCCACTTCCTGACAGCTCTATGGCTAAAGAAATACTTCCTAACATCCCTGTGACTCATCTGAGTCTTCAACTTCTAATTGTGACCCCTTGTTGCTGTGTCCCATCTCTGGAACATTCTGTCTCTGTCTATCTTGTTGATTCCTCTCAGTATTTTATATGTCGTTATCATATCCCCCCATCTCTTCTGTCCTCCAGTGTCGTCAGGTCGATTTCCCTTAACCTCTGCTCGTACGACATGCCCCTTAGCTCCAGGACTAGTCTTGTTGCAAACCTTTGTGCTTTCTCTAATTTCTTAACGTGCTTAGCTAGGTGTGGGTTCGAAAATGGTGCTGCATCCTCTAGTATAAGCCTGACATATACGGTGTACAGGGTCCTGAACGATTCCTTATTGAGACGTCGGAGTTTTATTGTTGTGTTTGGTAGGCGCTCATATGTTGCAGCAGTTGTTTGGTTGATGTGCGTCTCAAGAACCGAACCCTGTGTTCTACTCAACCTAACATCCTTTTTCCTTGAGTGAGGTTTGTAGTCTCTGACCCTTTAGTCTGTATTCCGTCTGCGGTCTTCTTTGCCCTTCCCCGGTCTTCATGACTTTGCACATGGTGGGGTTGAACTCTAAGAGAGAGTTTCTTGACCATGCCTGCAGCCTGTCCAGATTCCTTTGTAGTTCCTCCTGGTCCTCGTCCGATTGACTTATTCTCATCAACTTCACATCATCTGCAAACAGGGACACTTCTTAGTCTATTACTTCAGTCATGTCGTTCACAAATACCAGAAACAGGACCGGTCCTAGGACTGACCCCTGTGGAACCCCGCTCGTCACAGGCTTCCACTCTGACACCTCGTCACGTACCATGACTCGCTGCTGCCTTTCTGACAGGTATTCCCTGATCCATTGCGGTGCCTTCCCTGTTATACTTACCTGGTTCTCCAGCTTATGCACAATTTTTTTGTGTGGAACTGTGTCAAAGCCTTACTGCTGTCACCCTGTCATAGAGCTCCAGTATGTTTGTGACACATGATTTCCCGTCTCTGAAACCATGCTGGTTGTCGTTGATAAGTTCATTTCTTTCTAGTTGCTCCACCACTCTTCTGATAATCTTCTCCATGACTTTGCATACTATACATGTCAGTGACACTGGTCTGTAGTTTAATGCTTCATGTCTGTCTCCTTTTTAAAGACTGGGCCTACATTTGCTGTCTTCCATACCTCAGGTAGTCGCCCTGTTTCGATAGATGTTTTAAGATTGTTATTTGTGGTACACATAGCGCCTCTGCTCCCTCTTTGGACCCATGGAGAGATGTTATCTGGTCTCATCGCCTTTGAGGTATCTAGCTCGCTTAGCGGCCTTTTCACTTTTTCCTCGGTTATATGTATTGTGTCCACCACTTGATGGTGACCCCTCATCTCTCCGTCTTTCTGGAGTCCCTTCTGTCTCCTCTGTGAACACTTGTTTGAATCTCATGTTGAACTCCTCACATATTTCTCGGTCGCTTCTTGTGATCTCCTCTCGTTCCTTCCTTAGCCTGATTACCTGGTCCATGACTGTTGTTTTCCTCCTGATGTGGCTGTACTACAGCTTCGGGTTAGATTTGGCTGTCGCTGTTATGTCGTTTTTGTATTGTCTTTGGGCCTCCCGACGAGGGGGGTTTGTGTGGTTTGTACTCACATACTCATCTAATTGTAGTTGCAGGGGTCGAGACTCAGCTCCTGGTGTGTGTGTGTGTGTGTGTGTGTGTGTGTGTGTGTGTGTGTGTGTGTGTGTGTGTGTGTGTGTGTGTGTGTTTGTATGTCTGTATGTGTGGGAGATTGTGTGTCTGTGGAGTGTATGTGTGTGTTTGTGTTACAGGTGGTGACGGTGTGCGTGTTACAGTTGGTGACGGTATGTGTGTTACAGGTGGTGACGGTGTGTGTACTCACCTAGTTGTACTCACCTAGTTGAGGTTGCAGGGGTCGAGTCCTAGCTCCTGGCCCCGCCTCTTCACTGGTCGCTACAAGGTCACTCTCCCTGAACCGTGAGCTTTATATCATACCTGTGTGTGCGTGTGTGTGTGTGTGTGTGTGTGTGTGTATGTGTGTGTGTGTGTGTGTGTACTCACCTATTTGTACTCACCTATTTGTGGTTGCAGGGGTCGAGTCCTAGCTCCTGGCCCCGCCTCTTCACCGGTTGCTACTAGGCCCTCTCTCTCCCCGCTCCATGAGCTTTATCAAACCTCGTCTTAAAACTGTGTATGGTTCCTGCCTCCACTACGTCATTTTCTAGGCTATTCCACTGCCTTACAACTCTATGACTGAAGAAATACTTCCTACTATCTCTCTGACTCATTTGTGTCTTCAACTTCCAATTGTGGCCTCTTGTTTCTGTGTCCCCTCCCTGGAACATCCTGTCTTTGTCCACCTTGCCTATTCCACGCAGTATTTTATATGTCGTTATCATGTCTCCCCTGACCCTCCTGTCCTCCAGTGTCGTCAGGCCGATTTCCCTTAATCTTTCTTCATAGGACATTCCCCTTAGCTCTGGAACTAACCTTGTCGCAAACCTTTGTACTTTCTCTAGTTTCTTGACGTGCTTTATCAAGTGCGGGTTCCAAACAGGTGCTGCATACTCCAGTATGGGCCTGACATACACGGTGTACAGTGTCTTGAATGATTCCTTACTAAGGTATCGGAATGCTGTTCTCAGGTTTGCCAGGCGCCCATATGCTGCAGCAGTTATCTGATTGATGTGTGCTTCCGGAGACATGCTCGGTGTTATACTCACCCCAAGATCTTTCTCCTTGAGTGAGGTTTGCAGTCTTTGGCCACCTAGCCTATACTCTGTCTGTGGTCTTCTGTGCCCTTCCCCTATCTTCATGACTTTGCATTTGGCAGGATTAAATTCGAGAAGCCATTTGCTGGACCAGGTGTCCAGTCTGTCCAGGTCTCTTTGAAGTCCTGCCTGGTCCTCATCAGATTTAATTCTCCTCATTAACTTCACATCATCTGCAAACAGGGACACTTCTGAGTCTAACCCTTCCGTCATGTCGTTCACATATACCAAAAATAGCACTGGTCCTAGGACCGACCCCTGTGGGACCCCGCTCGTCACAGGTGCCCACTGTGATACATCATTACGTACCATGACTCGTTGTTGCCTCCCTGTCAGGTATTCTCTGACCCATTGCAGTGCCCTTCCTGTTATATGCGCCTGATGCTCTAGCTTCTGCACTAATCTCTTGTGAGGAACTGTGTCAAAGGCCTTCTTGCAGTCCAAGAAGATGCAATCAACCCACCCCTCTCTCTCTTGTCTTACTTCTGTTATTTTATCATAAAACTCCAGAAGGTTTGTGACACAGGATTTGCCTTCCGTGAATCCGTGCTGGTTGGCATTTATACTCCTGTTCCGTTCCAGGTGCTCCACCACTCTCCTCCTGATAATCTTCTCCATAATTTTGCATACTATACACGTCAATGACACAGGTCTATAGTTTAGTGCCTCTTTTCTGTCTCCTTTTTTGAAAATGGGAACTACATTTGCCGTCTTCCATACCTCAGGTAGTTGCCCAGTTTCCAGGGATGTGTTGAAGATTGTGGTAAGTGGCACGCACAACATATCTGCTCCCTCTCTAAGGACCCACGGAGAGATGTTGTCCGGTCCCATTGCCTTTGAGGTATCGATGTCCCTTAGCAGTTTCTTCACCTCCTCCTCATCTGTATGTATGTCGTCCAACACTTGTTGGTGTATTCCTTGCTGGTGCCCCCATCTGGTCTGTCCCCCTAGAGTCCTTCCTGTCTCTACTGTAAATACTTCCTTAAATCTCGTGTTGAGCTCCTCACATACCTCTTGATCGTTTATTGTGAGTTCTCCACCTTCTTTCCTCAGCCTTATCACCTGGTCCTTGACTGTTGTCTTCCTCCTAATGTGGCTATACAGCAGTTTCGGGTCAGATTTGACTTTCGATGCTATGTCGTTTTCATACTGTCGCTGGGCCTCCCTCCTTATCTGCGCATACTCGTTTCTGGCTCTTCTACTAATCTCCTTGTTTTCCTGGGTCCTATGCCTCCTGTACCTTTTCCATTCTCTGTTGCACTTAGTTTTTGCCTCCCTACACCTTCGGGTAAACCAAGGACTCGTTTTGGTCTTCCTATTATTTCTGTTTCCCTTGGGAACAAAACTTTCCTCTGCCTCCTTGCACTTTGTTGCCACATATTCCATCATCTCGTTTGCTGATTTTCCTACCATTTCTCTGCCCCACTGAACCTCCTGCAGGAAGTTTCTCATACCTGTGTAGTCCCCCCTTTTATAGTTTGGCCTGTCCCCTTCAGTTCCTGTTACCTTCTCCACTTGTAACTCTACTATATAGTCAAAACTCAGAACCACATGATCGCTAGCTCCAAGGGGCCTCTCGTAAGTGATGTCCTCAATGTCTGAACTGCTCAGGGTGTGTGTGTGTGTGTGTGTGTGTGTGTGTGTGTGTGTGTGTGTGTGTGTGTGTGTGTGTGTGTGTGTGTGCGTGTGTGTGTACTACAGGTGGTGACAGTGTGTGTGTTACAGGTGGTGCTGGAATACTCTGTGAACCACGGGATCACCTGGCAGCTGGTGCACCGACCATGTTCACCATCTACACCTGGTTGTCAGTCACACTTCACACGTGGTACCATCTACCATGGTTCTGAGTTTACCCACTGGAAGAGAGTCACACTCAGACTACCTCAACACACCTGGTGAGTCAACACACTCTAACACACCTGGTAAGTCAGCGCACTCTGTCAATACACCTGGTGAGTCAACACACTCTGTCAACACACCTGGTAAGTCTACACCACATGTCAACACACCTGGTAAGTCTACACACCCTGTCAACACACCTGGCAAGTCTACACACCCTGTCAACACACCTGGCAAGTCTACACACCCTGTCAACACACCTGGAAAGTCAGCACACTCTGTCAACACACCTGGCAAGTCAACGCACTCTGTCAATACTCCTGATGAGTCAACACACTCTGTCAGCACACCTGGTAAGTCTACACACTCTGTCAACACACCTGGTAAGTCTACACACTCTGTCAACACACCTGGTAAGTCATTGCACTCTGTCAACACACCTGGTAAATCAATACACTCTGTCAACACACCTGGTAAGTCAGTACACTGTCAACACACCTGATAAGTCAACACACTCACTCGCTCTCTATCACCACACACACACCATCAACACACCTAACAGATCGACACACATACTGTGAACACACCTGACAGGTCAACACACACATGCACGTACAGTAGAGTTCGTCAACATAATTGGTGAATCATCACAGACTACGTCAACACAACTGGTGAGCCATCACAAACTACAGCAACACAACTGGTGAATCATCACAGACTACGTCAACACAACTGGTGAATCATCACAGACTACAGCAACACAACTGGTGACTCATCACAGACTACATCAACACAACTGGTGAGCCATCACAAACTACAGCAACACAACTGGTGAATCATCACAGACTACATCAACACAACTGGTGAATCATCACAAACTACAGCAACACAACTGGTGGCTCATCACAGACTACATCACACAACTGGTGAATCATCACAGACTACATCAACACAACTGGTGAATCATCACAGACTACGTCAACACAACTGGTGACTCATCACAGACTACATCAACACAACTGGTGACTCATCACAGACTACATCAACACAACTGGTGAATCATCACAGACTACATCAACACAACTGGTGGCTCATCACAGACTACATCAACACAACTGGTGACTCATCACAGACTACATCAACACAACTGGTGAATCATCACAGACTACGTCAACACAACTGGTGACTCATCACAGACTACATCAACACAACTGGTGAATCATCACAGACTACATCAACACAACTGGTGAATCATCACAGACTACGTCAACACAACTGGTGAATCATCACAGACTACGTCAACACAACTGGTGACTCATCACAGACTACATCAACACAACTGGTGGCTCATCACAGACTACATCAACACAACTGGTGAATCATCACAGACTACATCAACACAACTGGTGAATCATCACAGACTACATCAACACAACTGGTGAATCATCACAAACTACAGCAACACAACTGGTGACTCATCACAGACTACATCAACACAACTGGTGAATCATCACAGACTACATCAACACAACTGGTGGCTCATCACAGACTACATCACACAACTGGTGAATCATCACAGACTACATCAACACAACTGGTGAATCATCACAGACTACGTCAACACAACTGGTGACTCATCACAGACTACATCAACACAACTGGTGAATCATCACAGACTACATCAACACAACTGGTGACTCATCACTCTCACAACAATCCTCCAGAATCTTTCATTTATAAATCTCATTTTGTTTCGTACTGATCTCTTAAAACTTGTAAATTATGGCAAAAACATTTATTGTATAATTCACCTGTCACATATATTGACTAAGATGGCGCCTTCGCTGCTCCACTCTCTCATTTTATTCATTTCAAGGTTTATTATCGAGAATGTTAATGTTAGGAAGATCAGAGATGTGAGGTAGTAGTGTCACGTAATAATTATTGTTATCCCGGCGCATCATAATTACGTCTTTCTTTCACATATAAAGTCATATCTCATTGACCGGGTATAATAATAAGTATTATTGTTTATATTGAGGAATGTTTATAAATGGAGTTATAAGAGAAGTTATTATTAGACTGTTTAACAGTTATGCTCCTATTATTATTATTATTATTATTATTATTATTATTATTATTATTATTATTATTATTATTATTATTATTATTATTATTATTATTATTATTATTATTGTTGTTATTATGAGGAGGAGTAGTAGTAATTTTAATATATTATTGTTAAGAAGTATGAAACCCGTGGGGGTTATTCAACACACGGTGTGTTGGTGGTGTTGTGGCTGCCAGGTACCTGCGTCCAGGCAGGTACCTGCCTGGACGCAGGTACCTGCCTGGACGGAGGTACCTGCCTGGACGGAGGTACCTGCCTGGACGGAGGTACCTGCCTGGACGGAGGTACCTGCCTGGACGGAGGTACCTGCCTGGACGGAGGTACCTGCCTGGACGGAGGTACCTGCCTGGACGGAGGTACCTGCCTGGACGGAGGTACCTGCCTGGACGGAGGTACCTGCCTGCACGCAGGTATCTGCCTGGACGGAGGTACCTGCCTGGACGGAGGTACCTGCCTGGACGGAGGTACCTGCCTGGACGGAGGTACCTGCCTGCACGCAGGTACCTGCCTGCACGCAGGTACCTGCCTGCACGCAGGTATCTGCCTGGACGGAGGTACCTGCCTGGACGGAGGTACCTGCCTGGACGACGGTACCTGACTGCACGCAGGTACCTGCCTGGACGGAGGTACCTGCCTGGACGGAGGTACCTGCCTGGACGGAGGGCTTGCCTGGACGGAGGTACCTGCCTGCACGCAGGTACCTGCCTGCACGCAGGTACCTGCCTGGACGAAGGTACCTGCCTGCACGCAGGTACCTGCCTGCACGCAGGTACCTGCCTGGACGGAGGTACCTGCCTGGACGGAGGTACCTGCCTGCACGCAGGTACCTGCCTGCACGCAGGTACCTGCCTGGACGAAGGTACCTGCCTGCACGCAGGTACCTGCCTGGACGGAGGAACCTGCCTGGACGGAGGTACCTGCCTGGACGGAGGTACCTGCCTGGACGCAGGTACCTGCCTGCACGCAGGTACCTGCCTGGACGGAGGTACCTGCCTGGACGGAGGTACCTGCCTGGACGGAGGTACCTGCCTGCAAGCAGGTACCTGCCTGCACGCAGGTACCTGCCTGGACGCAGGTACCTGCCTGGACGCAGGTACCTGCCTGGACGCCATGATATAATAATGACAACCAGGACGTTAAACATAATCTTCTGAACAAGTTCCTCGATCCTCCTTAGCCAAGCTCTACTTAGCCTAGCTCTACTTAGCCAAGCTCTACTTAGCCTAGCTCTACTTAGCCAAGCTCTACTTAGCCAAGCTCTACTTAGCCTAGCTCTACTTAGCCTAGCTCTACTTAGCCAAGCTCTACTTAGCCTAGCTCTACTTAGCCTAGCTCTACTTAGCCAAGCTCTACTTAGCCTAGCTCTACTTAGCCTAGCTCTACTTAGCCTAGCCCTACTTAGCCTACCTCTACCTAGCCTAGCTCTACTTAGCCTAGCTCTACTTAGCCTAGCTCTACTTAGCCTAGCTCTACTTAGCCAAGCTCTACTTAGCCAAGCTCTACTTAGCCTAGCTCTACTTAGCCTAGCTCTACTTAGCCAAGCTCTACTTAGCCTAGCTCTACTTAGCCTAGCTCTACTTAGCCTAGCCCTACTTAGCCTACCTCTACTTAGCCTAGCTCTACTTAGCCTAGCTCTACTTAGCCTAGCTCTATTTCGCCTAGCTCTACTTAGCCAAGCTCTGCTTAGCCAAGCTCTACTTAGCCAAGCTCTACTTAGCCAAGCTCTACTTAGCATAGCTCTACTTAGCCAAGCTCTGCTTAGCCAAGCTTTACTTAGCCTAGCTCTACTTAGCCAAGCTCTACTTAGCCTAGCTCTACCTAGCCAAGCTTTACTTAGCCTAGCTCTACTTAGCCAAGCTTTACTTAGCCTAGCTCTACTTAGCCAAGCTCTACTTAGCCAAGCTCTACTTAGCCTACCTCAACTTAGCCAAACTCTACTTAGCCTAGCTCTACTTAGCCAAGCTCTACTTAGCCTAGCTCTACTTAGCCTAGCTCTACTTAGCCAAGCTCTACTTTGCCAAGCTCTACTTAGCCTAGATCTACTTAACCTAGCTCTACTTAGCCAAGCTTTACTTAGCATAGCTCTAATTAGCAAAGCTCTACTTAGCCAAGCTCTACTTAGCCTAGCTCTACTTAGCCAAGCTCTACTTAGCCAAGCTCTACTTAACCTAGCTCTACTTAGCCTAGCTCTACTTAGCCTAGCTCTACTTAGCCAAGTTCTACTTAGCCAAGCTCTACTTAGCCAAGCTCTACTTAGCCAAGCTTTACTTAGCCTAGCTCTACTTAGCCAAGCTCTGTTTAGCCAAGCTCTACTTAGCCTAGCTGTACTTAGCCAAGCTCTACTTAGCCTAGCTCTACCAAGCCAAGCTCTACTTAGCCAAACTCTACTTAGCCTAGCTCTACTTAGCATAGCTCTACTTAGCCTAGCTCTACTTAGCCAAGCTCTACTTAGCTAAGCTCTGCTTAGCCTAGCTCTACTTAGCCTAGCTCTACTTAGCCAAGCTTTACTTAGCCTAGCTCTACTTAGCCAAGCTCTACTTAGCCAAGCTCTACTAAGCCTAGCTCTACTTAGCCTAGCTCTACTTACCCAAGCTCTACTTACCCAAGCTCTACTTAGCCAAGCCCTACTTAGCCAAGCTCTACATAGCCAAGCTCTACTTAGCAAAGCTCTACTTAGCCAAGCTTCACATAGCCTAGCTCTACTTAGCCAAGCTCTACTTAGGCAGGCTTTACTTAGCCTAGCTCTACTTAGCCAAGCTCTACTTAGCCTATCTCTACTTAGCCAGTCTCTACTTAGCCATGCTCTACTTAGCCAATCTCTACTTAGCCAAGCTCTACTTAGCCTAGCTCTACTTAGCCTAGCTCTACTTAGCCTAGCTCTACTTAGCCAAGCTCTACTTAGCCAAGCTCTATTTAGCCTAGCTCTACTTAGCCAAGCTCTACATAGCGAAGCTTTACTTAGCATAGCTTTACTTAGCCAAGCTCTACTTAGCCAAGCTCTACTTAGCCTAGCTCTACTTAGCCAAGTTCTACTTAGCCTAGCTCTACTTCGCCAAGCTCTACTTAGCCTAGCTCTACTTAGCCAAGTTCTACTTAGCCAAGCTCCACTTAGCCAAGCTCTACTTAGCCTAGCTCTACTTAGCCTAGCTCTACTTAGCCAAGCTCTACTTAGCCAAGCTCTACTTAGCAAAGCTCTACTTAGCCAAGCTCTACTTAGCCTAGCTCTAATTCGCCAAGCTCTACTTAGCCAAGCTCTACTAAGCCATGCTCTACTTAGCAAAGCTCTACTTAGCCAAGCTCTACTTAGCCTAGCTCTACGTAGCCATTCTCTTCTTAGCCCAGCTCTACTTAGCCTAGCTCTACTTAGCCAAGCTCTACTTAGCCAAGCTCTACTTAGCCTAGCTCTACTTAGCCAAGCTCTACTTAGCCAAGCTCTACTTAGCCAAGCTCTACTTAGCCAAGCTTTACTTAGCCTAGCTCTATATAGCCAAGCTCTGCTTAGCCAAGCTTTACTTAGCCAAGCTCTTCTTAGCCAAACTCTACTTAGCCTAGCTCTACTTAGCTAAGCTCTACTTAGCCAAGATCTCCTTAGCTTAGCTCTACTTAGCCTACCTCTACTTAGCCTAGCTCTACTTAGCCAAGTTTTACTTAGCCAAGCTCTGCTTAGCCAAGCTCTACTTACCCTAGCTCTACTTAGCCTACCTCTACTTAGCCAAGCTTTACTTAGCCTAGCTCTACTTAGCCAAGCTCTACTTAGCCAAGCTTTACTTAGCCTAGCTCTACTTAGCCAAACTCTACTTAGCCTAGCTCTACTTAGCCAAGCTCTACTTAGCTAAGCTCTTCTTAGCCAAGCTCTACTTAGCCAAGCTCTACTTAGCCTAGCTCTACTTAGCCTAGCTCTACTTAGCCAAGCTCTACTTAGCCAAGCTCTACTTAGCCTAGCTCTACTTAGCCAAGCTCTACTTAGCCAAGCTCTACTTAGCCTAGCTCTACTTGGCGACGCTCTACTTAGCCAAGCTCTACTTAGCCAAGCTCTATTTAGCCTAGCTCTACTTAGCCTAGCTCTTCTTAGCCTACCTCTATTTAGCCTAGCTCTACTAAGCCTAGCTCTACTTAGCCTAGCTCTACTTAGCCTAGCTCTACTTAGCCTAGCTCTGTTTAGCCTAGCTCTACTTAGCCTAGCTATACTTAGCCTAGCTCTATTTAGCCTAGCTCTACTTAGCCTAGCTATACTTAGCCTAGCTCTATTTAGCCTAGCTTTACTTAGCCTAGTTATACTTAGCCTAGCTCTATTTAGCCTAGCTCTATTTAGCCTAGCTCTACTTAGCCTAGATCTACTTAGCCAAGCTCTACTTAGCCTAGCTCTACTTAGCCATGCTCTTCTTAGCCCAGCTCTACTTAGCCTAGCTCTACTTAGCCAAGCTCTACTTAGCCTAGCTTCACTTAGCCTAGCTCTATTCAGCCAAGCTCTACTTAGCCTAGCTACACTTAGATTAGCTCTATTCAGCCTAGATCTACTTAGCCTAGCTACACTTAGATTAGCTCTATTCAGCCTAGCTCTATTTAGCCTAGCTACACTTAGCATAGCTCTATTCTGCCTAGCTCTACTTAGCCTAGCTATACTTAGCCTAGCTCTATTCAGCCTAGCTTTACTTAGCCTAGTTATACTTAGCCTAGCTCTATTTAGCCTAGCTCTATTTAGCCTAGCTCTACTTAGCCTAGCTCTACTTAGCCTAGCTATACTTAGCCTAGCTCTACTTAGCCTAGCTGTACATAGCCTAGGTCTACTTAGCTTATCTCTACTTAGCCTAGCTCTACTTAGCCTAGCTTCACTTAGCCTAGCTCTATTCAGCCTAGCTCCAGTTAGCCTAGCTACACTTAGATTAGCTCTATTCAGCCTAGCTCTACTTAGCCTAGCTACACTCAGCTCTATTCAAACTAGCTCTACTTAGCCTAGCTACACTTACCCTAGCTCTATTCAGCCAAGCTCTACTTAGCCTAGCTACACTTAGCCTAGTACTATATAGCCTACCTCTACTTAGCCTAGCTCTATTTATCCTAGCTCTACTTAGATTAGCTCTACTTTGCCTAGCTCTACTTAGCCTAGCTCTACTTAGCCTAGCTCTACTTTGCCTAGTTTTACTTAGCCTAGCTCTACTTAACCTAGCTCTACTTAACCTAGTTCTACTTAACCTAGCTCTACTTAGCCTAGCTCTACTTAACCTAGCTCTACTTAACCTAGCTCTTCTTAGCCCAGCTCTACTTAACCTAGCTCTACTTAACCTAGCTCTACTTAACCTAGCTCTACTTAACCATCTCTACTTAGCCTAGCTCTACTTATCCTAGCTCTACTTAACCAAGCTCTACTTAACCTAGCTCTATTTAAGCTAGCTCTACTTAGCCTAGCTCTACTTAACCTAGCTCTACTTAGCCTAGCTCTACTTAACCTAGCTCTTCTTAACCTAGCTCTACTTAACCTAGCTCTACATAACCTAGCTCTACTTAGCCTAGCTCTACTTAACCTAGCTCTACTAAAACCTAGCTCTACTTAAATTAGCTCTACTTAACCTAGCTCTACTTAGCCTAGCTCTACTTAACCTAGCTCTTCTTAACCTAACTTTACTTAACCTAGCTCTACATAATTTAGCTCTACTTAGCCTAGCCCTACTTAACCTATCTCTACTTAATCTAGCTCTACTTAACCTAGCTCTACTTAGCCAAGCTCTAATTAACCTAGCTCTTTTTAACCTAGCTCTACTTAACCTAGCTCTACATAACCTAGCTCTACGTAGCCTAGCTCTACTTAACCTAGCTCTTCTTAACCTAGCTCTACTTAACCTAGCTCTACATAACCTAGCTCTACTTAGCCTTGCTCTACTTAACCTAGCTCTACTTAACCTAGCTCTACTTAACCTAGCTCTACTTAACCTAGCTCTACTTAGCCTAGCTCTACTTAACCTAGCTCTTCTTAACCTAACTTTACTTAACCTAGCTCTACATAATTTAGGTCTACTTAGCCTAGCCCTGCTTAACCTAGCTCTACTTAATCTAGCTCTACTTAACCTAGCTCTACTTAGCCTAGCTCTAATTAACCTAGCTCTTCTTAACCTAGCTCTACTTAACCTAGCTCTACAAAACCTAGCTCTACGTAGCCTAGCTCTACTTAACCTAGCTCTACTTAACCTAGCTCTACTTACCTAGCTCTGCTTAACCTAGCTCTACTTAGCCTAGCTCTACTTAACCTAGCTCTTCTTAACCTAACTCTACTTTACCCAGCTCTACATAACCTAGCTCTACTTAGCCTAGCTCTACTTAGCCTAGCTCTACTTAACCTAGCTCTACTTAACCTAGCTCTGCTTAACCTAGTTCTACTTAACCTAGCTCTACTTAACCTAGCTCTACTTAACCTAGCTCTATTTAGCCTAGCTCTACTTAGCCTAGCTCTACTTAGCCTAGCTCTACTTAGCCTAGCTCTACTTAGCCTAGCTCTACTTAGCCTAGCTTCACTTAGCATAGCTCTATTCAGCCTAGCTCTACTTAGCCTAGCTTCACTTAGATTAGCTCTATTCAGCCTAGCTCTACATAGCCAAGCTACATTTAGCCTAGCTCTATTCTGCCTAGCTCTACTTAGCCTAGCTACACTTAGAATAGCTCTCTTCAGCCTAGCTCTACTTAGCCTAGCTACATTTAGCCTAGCTCTATTCAACCTAGCTCTACTTAGCCTAGCTACACTTACCTCTATTCAGCCTAGCTCTACTTAGCCTAGCTACACTTAGCCTAGCTCTATTCAGCCTAGCTCTACTTAGCCTAGCTACACATAGCCTAGTACTATATAGCCTACCTCTACTTAGCCTAGCTCTATTTAGCCTAGCTCTACTTAGATTTGCTCTACTTTGCCTAGCTCTACTTAGGCTAGCTCTACTTAGCCTAGCTCTACTTAGCCTAGCTCTACTTAGCCTAGCTCTACTTAACATAGCTCTACTTAACCTAGCTCTACTTAACCTAGCTCTACTTAGCCTAGCTCTACTTAACTTAGCTCTACTTAACCTAGCTCTACTTAACCTAGCTCTTCTTAGCCCAGCTCTACTTAACCTAGCTCTACTTAAAATAGCTCTACTTAACCTAGCTCTACTTAACCTAGCTCTACTTAACCTAGCTCTACTTAGCCTAGCTCAACTTATCCTAGCTCTACTTAACCTAGCTCTACTTAACCTAGCTCTACTTAACCTAGCTCTACTTAGCCTAGCTCTACTTAACCTAGCTGTACTTAGCCAAGCTCTACTTGACCTAGCTCTACTTAGCCTAGCTCAACTTATCCTAGCTCTACTTCACCTAGCTCTACTTAACCTAGCTCTACTTAGCCTAGCTCTACTTAACCTAGCTCTTCTTAACGTACCTCTACTTAACCTAGCTCTACCAAACCTAGCTCTATTTAGCCTAGCTCTACTTAACCTTGCTCTACTTAACCTAGCTCTAATTAACCTAGCTCTACTTTGCCTAGCTTTACTTAACCTAGCTCTTCTTAACCTAGCTCTACTTAACCTAGCTCTACATAACCTAGCTCTACTTAGCCTAGCTCTGCTTAACCTAGATCTACTTAACCTAGCTCTACTTAACCTAGCTCTACTTAACCTAGCTCTACTTAGCCTAGCTCTACTTAACGTAGCTCTTCTTAACCTAGCTTTACTTAACCTAGCTCTACATAATTTAGCTCTACTTAGCCTAGCCCTACTTAACCTATCTCTACTTAATCTAGCTCTACTTAACCTAGCTCTACTTAGTCAAGCTCTAATTAACCTAGCTCTTTTTAACCTAGCTCTACTTAACCTAGCTCTACATAACCTAGCTCTACGTAGCCTAGCTCTACTTAACCTAGCTCTTCTTAACCTAGCTCTACTTAACCTAGCTCTACATAACCTAGCTCTACTTAGCCTTGCTCTACTTAGCCTAGCTCTACTTAACCTAGCTCTACATAAGCTAGCTCTACTTAGCCTTGCCCTGCTTAACCTAGCTCTACTTAATCTAGCTCTACTTAACCTAGCTCTACTTAGCCTAGCTCTAATTAACCTAGCTCTTCTTAACCTAGCTCTACTTAACCTAGCTCTACAAAACCTAGCTCTACGTAGCCTAGCTCTACTTAACCTAGCTCTACTTAACCTAGCTCTACTTACCTAGCTCTGCTTAACCTAGCTCTACTTAGCCTAGCTCTACTTAACCTAGCTCTTCTTAACCTAGCTCTACTTTACCCAGCTCTACATAACCTAGCTCTACTTAGCCTAGCTAAACTTAGCCTAGCTCTACTTAACCTAGCTCTACTTAACCTAGCTCTGCTTAACCTAGTTCTACTTAACCTAGCTCTACTTAACCTAGCTCTACTTAACCTAGCTCTATTTAGCCTAGCTCTACTTAGCCTAGCTCTACTTACCTAGCTCTACTTAGCCTAGCTCTACTTAGCCTAGCTCTACTTAGCCTAGCTTCACTTAGCATAGCTCTATTCAGCCTAGCTCTACTTAGCCTAGCTTCACTTAGATTAGCTCTATTCAGCCTAGCTTTACTTAGCCAAGCTACACTTAGCCTAGCTCTATTCTGCCTTGCTCTACTTAGCCTAGCTACACTTAGCCTAGCTCTCTTCAGCCTAGCTCTACTTAGCCTTGCTACATTTAGCCTAGCTCTATTCAACCTAGCTCTACTTAGCCTAGCTACACTTACCTCTATTCAGCCTAGCTCTACTTAGCCTAGCTACACTTACCCTAGCTCTTTTCAGCCTAGCTCTACTTAGCCTAGCTACACATAGCCTAGTACTATATAGCCTACCTCTACTTAGCTTAGCTCTATTTAGCCTAGCTCTACTTAGATTAGCTCTACTTTGCCTAGCTCTACCTAGGCTAGCTCTACTTAGCCTAGCTCTACTTAGCCTAGCTCTACTTAGCCTAGCTCTACTTAACCTAGCTCTACTTAACCTAGCTCTACTTAACCTAGCTCTACTTAGCCTAGCTCTACTTAACTTAGCTCTACTTAACCTAGCTCTACTTAACCTAGCTCTTCTTAGCCCAGCTCTACTTAACCTAGCTCTACTTAAAATAGCTCTACTTAACCTAGCTCTACTTAACCTAGCTCTACTTAGCCTAGCTCTACTTATCCTAGCTCTACTTAACCTAGCTCTACTTAACCTAGCTCTACTTAACCTAGCTCTACTTAGCCTAGCTCTACTTAACCTAGCTGTACTTAGCCAAGCTCTACTTGACCTAGCTCTACTTAGCCTAGCTCAACTTATCCTAGCTCTACTTCACCTAGCTCTACTTAACCTAGCTCTAGTTAGCCTAGCTCTACTTAACCTAGCTCTTCTTAACGTACCTCTACTTAACCTAGCTCTACAAAACCTAGCTCTATTTAGCCTAGCTCTACTTAACCTTGCTCTACTTAACCTAGCTCTAATTAACCTAGCTCTACTTAGCCTAGCTCTACTTAACCTAGCTCTTCTTAACCTAGCTCTACTTAACCTAGCTCTACATAACCTAGCTCTACTTAGCCTAGCTCTGCTTAACCTAGATCTACTTAACCTAGCTCTACTTAACCTAGCTCTACTTAACCTAGCTCTACTTAGCCTTGCTCTACTTAACGTAGCTCTTCTTAACCTAGCTTTACTTAACCTAGCTCTCCATAATTTAGCTCTACTTAGCCTAGCTCTACTTAACATAGCTCTACTTAACCTAGCTCTTCTTAACCTAGCTCTACTTAACCTAGCTCTACATAGCCTAGCTCTAATTAACCTAGCTCTTCTTAACCTAGCTCTACTTAACCTAGCTCTACATAACCTAGCTCTACGTAGCCTAGCTCTACTTAACCTAGCTCTACTTGACCTAGCTCTACTTAACCTAGCACTACTTAACCTAGCTCTACATAACCTAGCTCTACTTAGCCTAGCTCTACTTAGCCAGCTCTACTTAACCTAGCTCTACTTAACCAAGCTCTACTTAACCTTGCTCTACTTAACCTAACTCTACTTAACCTAGCTCTACTTACCTAGCTCTGCTTAACCTAGCTCTACTTAGCCTTGCTCTACTTAACCTAGCTCTTCTTAACCTAGCTCTACTTTACCCAGCTCTACATAACCTAGCTCTACTTAGCCTAGCTAAACTTAGCCTAGCTCTACTTAACCTAGCTCTACTTAACCTAGCTCTGCTTAACCTAGTTCTACTTAACCTAGCTCTATTTAGCCTAGCTCTACTTAGCCTAGCTCTACTTACCTAGCTCTACTTAGCCTAGCTCTACTTAGCCTAGATCTACTTAGCCTAGCTTCACTTAGCATAGCTCTATTCAGCCTAGCTCTACTTAGCCTAGCTTCACTTAGATTAGCTCTATTCAGCCTAGCTTTACTTAGCCAAGCTACACTTAGCCTAGCTCTATTCTGCCTAGCTCTACTTAGCCTAGCTACATTTAGCCTAGCTCTATTCAACCTAGCTCTACTTAGCCTAGCTACACTTACCTCTATTCAGCCTAGCTCTACTTAGCCTAGCTACACATAGCCTAGTACTATATTGCCTACCTCTACTTAGCCTAGCTCTATTTAGCCTAGCTCTTCTTAGATTAGCTCTACTTTGCCTAGCTCTACTTAGGCTAGCTCTACTTAGCCTAGCTCTACTTAGCCTAGCTCTACTTAGCCTAGCTCTACTTAACCTAGCTCTACTTAACATAGCTCTACTTAACCTAGCTGTTCTTAGCCCAGCTCTACTTAACCTAGCTCTACTTAAAATAGCTCTACTTAACCTAGCTCTACTTAACCTAGCTCTACTTAGCCTAGCTCTACTTATCCTAGCTCTACTTAACCTAGCTCTACTTAACCTAGCTCTACTTAACCTAGCTCTACTTAGCCTAGCTCTACTTAACCTAGCTGTACTTAGCCAAGCTCTACTTGACCTAGCTCTACTTAGCCTAGCTCAACTTATCCTAGCTCTACTTCACCTAGCTCTACTTAACCTAGCTCTACTTAGCCTAGCTCTACTTAACCTAGCTCTTCTTAACGTACCTCTACTTAACCTAGCTCTACAAAACCTAGCTCTATTTAGCCTAGCTCTACTTAACCTTGCTCTACTTAACCTAGCTCTAATTAACCTAGCTCTACTTAGCCTAGCTCTACTTAACCTAGCTCTTCTTAACCTAGCTCTACTTAACCTAGCTCTACATAACCTAGCTCTACTTAGCCTAGCTCTGCTTAACCTAGATCTACTTAACCTAGCTCTATTTAACCTAGCTCTACTTAACCTAGCTCTACTTAGCCTTGCTCTACTTAACGTAGCTCTTCTTAACCTAGCTTTACTTAACCTAACTCTCCATAATTTAGCTCTACTTAGCCTAGCTCTACTTAACCTAGCTCTACTTAACCTAGCTCTACTTAACCTAGCTCTACTTAACCTAGCTCTACATAGCCTAGCTCTAATTAACCTAGCTCTTCTTAACCTAGCTCTACTTAACCTAGCTCTACATAACCTAGCTCTACGTAGCCTAGCTCTACTTAACCTAGCTCTACTTGACCTAGCTCTACTTAACCTAGCACTACTTAACCTAGCTCTACATAACCTAGCTCTACTTAGCCTAGCTCTACTTAGCCAGCTCTACTTAACCTAGCTCTACTTAACCTAGCTCTACTTAACCTTGCTCTACTTAACCTAACTCTACTTAACCTAGCTCTACTTAGCCTAGCTCTACTTAACCTAGCTCTACTTGACCTAGCTCTACTTAACCTAGCACTACTTAACCTAGCTCTACATAACCTAGCTCTACTTAGCCTAGCTCTACTTAGCCAGCTCTACTTAACCTAGCTCTACTTAACCTAGCTCTACTTAACCTAGCTCTACTTAACCTAACTCTTTTTAACCTAGCTCTACTTAGCCTAGCTCTACTTAACCTAGCTCTACTTAACCTAGCTCTACTTAACCTAGCTCTACTTAACCTAGCTCTACTTAACCTAGCTCTACTTAACCTAGCTCTACTTAGCCTAGCTCTACTTAACCTAGCTCTTCTTAGCCTAGCTCTACTTAACCTAGCTCTACTTAACCTAGCTCTACTTAACCTAGCTCTACTTAACCTAGCTCTACTTAGCTTTCACTCTCGATTATTAGCAAAAAAATAAGTAATAAATAAGAACAATATTAGTAAACTGAAAGCTTGACCAGAACACGGGAAGCTTGCCAGCTTGACCAGAACACGGGAAGCTTTCCAGCTTGACCAGGACACGAGAAGCTAGCCAGCTTGACCAGAATACGGGAACCTTGCCAGCTTGACCAGAACAAGGGAAGCTAGCCAGCTTGACCAGAACACTGGAAGCTTGCCAGCTTGAAAAGGACACGGGAAGCTAGCCAGCTTGACCAGAACACGGGAAGCTTGCCAGTTTGACCAGGACACGGGAAGCCAGCCAGCTTGACCAGAACACGGGAAGCTAGCCAGCTTGACCAGAACACGGGAAGCTTGCCAGCTTGACCAGAACACGGGAAGCTAGCCAGCTTGACCAGAACACGGGAAGCTTGCAAGCTTGACCAGGACACGGGAAGCCAGTCAGCTTGACCAAAACACGGGAAGCTAGCCAGCTTGACCAGAACACGGGAAGCTTTCCAGCTTGACCAGAACACGGGAAGCTTTCCAGCCTGACCAGAACACGAAAAGCTATCCAGCTTGACCAGAACACGGGAAGCTTGCCAGCTTGACCAGGACACCGGAAGCCAGCCAACTTGACCAGAACACGGGAAGCTATCCAGCTTGACGAGAACACGGGAAGCTTGCAAGCTTGACCAGGACATGGGAAGCCAGCCAGCTTGACCAGAACACGGGAAGCTTGCCAGCTTCACCATGACACGGGAAGCTAGCCAGCTTGACCAGGACACGGGAAACTAGCCAGCTTGACCAGAACTCGGGAAGCTTGCCAGCTTGACCAGAACACGGGAAGCTTGCCAGCTTGACCAGGACACGGGAAGCAAGCCAGCTTGACCAGGACACGGGAAGCTAGCCAGCTTGACCAGGACATGGGAAGCCAGCCAGCTTGACCAGGACACGGGAAGCTAGCCAGCTTGACCAGGACATGGGAAGCCAGCCAGCTTGACCAGGACACGGGAAGCCAGCCAGCTTGACCAGGACATGGGAAGCCAGCCAGTTTGACCAGGACACGGGAAGCCAGCCAGCTTGACCAGGACACGGGAAGGCAGCCAGCTTGACCAGGACACGGGAAGCCAGCCAGCTTGACCAGGACACTATAAGCCAGCAAGCTTGACCAGGGCACGGGAAGCCAGCCAGCTTGACCAGGACACGGGAAGACAGCCAGCTTGGCCAGTACACGGGAAGCCAGCCAGCTTGACCAGGACACGGGAAGCTAGCCAGCTTGACCAGAACACGGGAAGCTTGCCACCTTGACCAGAACACGGGAAGCTTTCTAGCTTGACCAGGACACGGGAAGCTTGCCAGCTTGACCAGGACACGGGAAGCTAGCCAGCTTGACCAGAACACGGGAAGCTTCCTAGCTTGACCAGGACACGGGAAGCTTGCCAGCTTGACCAGAACACGGGAAGCTTGCCAGCTTGACCAGGACACGGGAAGCTAGCCAGTTTGACCAGGACACGGGAAGCTAGCCAGCTTGACCAGGACATGAGAAGCCAGCCAGCTTGACCAGGACACGGGAAGCTAGCCAGCTTGACCAGGAAATGGGAAGCCAGCCAGCTTCACCAGGACATGGGAAGCTAGCCAGCTTGAACCAAGACATGGGAAGCCAGCCAGCTTGACCACGACACGTGAAGCTAGCCAGTTTGACCAGGACATGGGAAGCGAGCCAGCTTGACCAGGACATGGGAAGCCAGCCAGCCTGACCAGGACACGGGAAGCCAGCCAACTTGACCAGGACATGGGAAGCCAGCCAGCTTGACCAGGGCACGGGAAGCCAGCCAGCTTGACCAGGACACGGGAAGCCAGCCAGCTTGACCAGGACACGGGAAGCAAGCCAGCTTGACCAGGACACGGGAAGTCGGCCAGCTTGACCAGGACACGGGAAGCCAGCCAGCTTGACCAGGACATGGGAAGCCAGCCAGCTTGACCAGGACACGGGAAGCCAGCCAGCTTGACCAGGACACGGGAAGCCAGCCTGCTTGACCAGGACACGGGAAGCCAGCCAGTTTGACCAGGACATGGGAAGCCAGCCAGCTTGACCAGGACATGGGAAGCCAGCCAGCTTGACCAGGACACGGGAAGCCAGCCAACTTGACCAGGACACGGGAAGCCAGCCAGCTTGACCAGGACACGGGAAGCCAGCCAGCTTTACCAGGACACGGGAAGCCGGCCAGCTTGACTAGGACATGGGAAGCCAGCCAGCTTGACCAGGACTTTGGAAGCCAGCCAGCTTGACCAGGACACCTGAAGCCAGCCAGCTTGACCAGGACATGGGAAGCCAGCTAGCTTGACCAGGACATGGGAAGCCCGCCAGTTTGACCAGGACATGCGAAGCCAGCCAGCTTGACCAGTACATGGGAAGCCAACCAGCTTGACCAGGACATGGGAAGCCAGCCAGCTTGACCAGGACACGGGAAGCCAGCCAGCTTGACCAGGACATGGGAAGCCAGGCAGCTGGACCAGGACACTGGAAGCCTGCCAGCTTGACCGGGACACGGGAAGCCAGCCAGCTTGACCAGGACACGCGAAGCCAGCCAGCTCGACCAGGACACGGGAAGCCAGCCAGCTTGACCAGGGCACGAGAAGCCAGCCAGCTTGTCCTGGACATGGGAAGCCAGCCAGCTTGACAAGGACATGGGAAGCCAGCCAGCTTGACCAGGACATGGGAAGCCAGCCAGCTTGACGAGGACATGGGAAGCCACCCAGCTTAACCAGGACATAGAAAGCCAGCAAGCTTGACCAACACATGGGAAACCAGCCAGCTTGACCAGGACATGGGAAGCCAGCCAGCTTGACCAGGACTTGGGAAGCCAGCCAGCTTGACCAGGACATGGGAAGCCAGCCAGCTTGACCAGGACATGGGAAGCCAGCCAGCTTGACCAGGACTTTGGAAGCCAGCCAGCTTGACCAGGACATGGGAAGCCAGCCAGCTTGACCAGGACATAGGAAGCCAGCCAGCTTGACCAGGACATAGGAAAAAAGTCAGCTTGACCAGGACATGGAAAGCTAGCCAGCTTGACCAGGACACGGGAAGCCATCCTAGCTCTACTTAACCTAGCTCTTCTTAACCTAGCTCTACTTAGCCAAGCTCTTCTTACCCAAGCTCTACTTAGCCAAGCTGTATTTAGCCTAGCTCTACTTAGCCAAGCTCTACTTAGCCAAGCTTCACTTAGCCTAGCTCTACTTAGCCAAGCTCTACTTAGCCAAGCTTTATTTAGCCAAGCTCTACTTAGCCTCGCTCCACTTAGCAAAGCTCTACTTAGCCAAGCTCTACTTAGGCTAGCTCTACTTAGCCAAGCTCTACTTAGATTAGCTCTACTTAGCCAAGCTCTAAATAGCCAAGCTCTACTTTGCCTAGCTCTACTTAGCCAAGCTTTACTTAGCCAAGCTCTACTTAGGCTAGCTCTACTTAGCCAAGCTCTACTTAGATTAGCTCTACTTAGCCAAGCTCTAAATAGCCAAGCTCTACTTTGCCTAGCTCTACTTAGCCAAGCTCTACTTAGCCAAGCTTTACTCAGCCTAGCTCTACTTAGCCAAGCTCTACTTAGCCTAGCTCTACTTAGCCAAGCTTTACTTAGCCTAGCTCTACATAGCCAATCTCTACTTAGCCATGCTCTACTTAGCCTAGCTCTACTTAGCCTAGCTCTATTTAGCCTAGCTCTACTTAGCCAAGCTCTACTTAGCCAAGCTCTACTTAGCCAAGCCCTACTTAGCCTAGCTCTACTTAGCCAAGCTCTACTTAGCCTAGCTCTACTTAGCCTTGCTCTACTTAGTCTAGCTCTATTTAGCCTAGCTCTACTTAGCCAAGGTCTACTTAGCCTTGCTCTATTTAGCCTAGCTCTTCTTAGCCTGGCTCTACTTAGCCTAGCTCAATTTCGCCTAGCTCTACTTAGCCTAGCACTACTTAGCAAAGCTCTACTTTGCCAAGCTCTACTTAGCCAAGCTCTTCTTAGCCAACCTCTGCTTAGCCGAGCTCTACTTAGCCAAGCTCTACTTAGCCAAGCTCTACTTAGCCTAGCTCTACTTAGCCTAGCTCTACTTAGCCAAACTTTACTAAGCCTAGCTCTACTTAGCCAAGCTCTACTTAGCCTAGCTCTACTTAGCCAAGCTCTACTTAGCCAAGCTTTACTTAGCCTAGCTCTACTTAGCCAAGCTCTACTTAGCAAAGCTCTACTTAGCCTAGCTCTACTTAGCCTAGCTCTACTTAACCTAGCTCTACTTAGCCTAGCTCTACTTAGCCTAGCTCTACTTAGCCTAGCTCTACTTAGCCATGCTCTACTTAGCCTAGCTCTACTTAGCCAAGCTCTACTTAGCCTAGCTCTGCTTAGTTAAGCTCTACTTAGCCTAGCTCTACTTAGCCAAGCTCTACTAAGCCAAGCTCTATTTAGCTAAGCTCTAATTAGCCAAGCTCTACTTAGACAAGCTCTACTTAGCCAAGCTCTACTTAGCCAAGCTTCACTTAGCCTAGCTCTAGTTAGCCAAGCTCTACTTAGCCTAGCTCTACTTAGCCAAGCACTACTTAGCCAAGCTTTACTTAGCCTAGCTTTACTTAGCCAAGCTCTACTTAGCCAAGCTTTGTTTAGCCTAGTTCTACTTAGCCTAGCTCTACTTAGCCAAGCTTTACTTAGCCTAGCTCTACTTAGCCAAGCTCTACTTAGCCTAGCTCTACTTAGCCAAGCACTACTTAGCCAAGCTTTACTTAGCCTAGCTCTAGTTAGCCAAGCTCTACTTAGCCAAGCTCTACTTAGCCTAGCTCTACTTAGCCTTGCTCTACTTAGCCTAGCTCTACTTAGCCTAGCTCTACTTAGCCAAGCTCTACTTAGCCTACCTCTACTTAGCCTAGCTCTACTTTGCCTAGCTCTACTTAGCCAAGCTCTACTTAGCCTAGCTCTACTTAGCCAAGCTCTACTTAGCCTAGCTCTGCTTAGTTAAGCTCTACTTAGCCTAGCTCTTCTTAGCCAAGCTCTACTTAGCCAAGCTCTATTTAGCCAAGCTCTACTTAGCCAAGCTCTACTTAGCCTCGCTCTACTTAGCCAAGCTCTACTTAGCCTAGCTCTTCTTAGTTAAGCTCTACTTAGCCTAGCTCTACTTAGCCAAGCTCTACTTAGCCAAGCTCTATTTAGCTAAGCTCTAATTAGCCAAGCTCTACTTAGACAAGCTCTACTTAGCCAAGCTCTACTTAGCCAAGCTTCACTTAGCCTAGCTCTACTTAGCCAAGCTCTACTTAGCCTAGTTTTACTTAGCCAAGCTCTACTTAGCTAAGCTTTACTTAGCCTAGCTCTACTTAACCTAGCTCTACTTAGCCAAGCTTTACTTAGCCTAGCTCTACTTAGCCAAGCTCTACTTAGCCAAGCTCTACTTAGCCTAGCTCTACTTAGCCTAGCTCTACTTAGCCTAGCTCTACTTAGCCTAGCTCTACTTAGCCAAGCTCTACTTAGCCTAGCTCTACTTAGCCTAGCTATACTTAGCCTAGCTCTACTTAGCCAAGCTCTACTTAGCCGAGCTCTACTTAGCCAAGCTCTACTTAGCCTAGCTCTGCTTAGGTAAGCTCTACTTAGCCTAGGTCTACTTAGCCAAGCTCTACTTAGCAAAGCTCTATTTAGCAAAGCTCTACTTAGCCAAGCTCTACTTAGACAAGCTCTACTTAGCCAAGCTCTACTTAGCCAAGCTTCACTTAGCCTAGCTCTACTTAGCCAAGCTCTACTTAGCCAAGCTTTACTTAGCCTAGCTCTACTTAGCCAAGCTCTACTTAGCCAAGCTCTACTTTGCCAAGCTCTACTTAGCCAAGCTCTACTTAGCCTAGCTCTACTTAGCCAAGCTCTACTTAGCCTAGCTCTACTTAGCCAAGCTCTACTTAGCCTAGCTCTGCTTAGTTAAGCTCTACTTAGCCTAGCTCTACTTAGTCAAGCTCTACTTAGCAAAGCTCTACTTAGCCTAGCTCTACTTAGCCAAGCTCTACTTAGCCTAGCTCTACTTAGCCAAGCTCTACTTAGCCTAGCTCTGCTTAGTTAAGCTCTACTTAGCCTAGCTCTACTTAGCCAAGCTCTACTTAGCAAAGCTCTATTTAGCAAAGCTCTACTTAGCCAAGCTCTGCTTAGCCAAGCTTTACTTAGCCTAGCTCTACTTAGCCAAGCTCTACTTAGCCTAGCTCTACTTAGCCAAGCTCTACTTAGCCAAGCTTTACTTAGCCTAGCTCTACTTAGCTTAGCTCTACTTAGTCAAGCTCTACTTAGCCTAGCTCTACTTAGCCTAGCTCTTCTTAGCCTATCCCTACTTAGCCTAGCTCTACTTAGCCTAGCTCTACTTAGCCTAGCTCTGCTTAGCCTAGCTCTATTTCGCCTAGCTCTACTTAGCCTACCACTACTTAGATAAGCTCTACTTAACGAAGTTCTACTTAGCATAGCTCTACTTATCCTAGCTCTACTTAGCAAAGCTCTATTTAGCCAAGCTTTACTTAGCATAGCTCTACTTAGCCAAGCTCTACTTAGCCTAGCTCTAGTTAGCCAAGTTCTACCTAGCCAAGCTTTACTTAGCCTAGCTCTACTTAGCCAAGCTCTACTTTGCCAAGCTCTACTTAGATAAGCTCTACTCAGCAAAGCTCTACTTTGCCAAGCTCTACTTAGCCTAGCTCTACTTAGCCTAGCTCTACTTAGCCAAGCTTTACTTAGCAAAGCTCTACTTAGCCAACCTCTACTTAGCCAACCTCTACTTAGCCTAGCTCTACTTAGCCAAGCTCTACTTAGACAAGCTCTACTTAGCCTAGCTCTACTTAGCCTAGCTCTAATTAGCCTAGCTCTACTTAGCCAAGCTCTACTTAGCCAAGCTCTACTTAGCCAAGCTCTACTTAGCCAAGCTTTACTTAGCCTAGCTCTACTTAGCCTCGCTCTGCTTTGCCTAGCTCTACTTAGCCAAGCTCTACTTAGCCAAGCTCTACTTAGCCAAGCTTTACTTAGGCTAGCTCTACTAAGCCAAGCTCTACTTAGATTGTTCTACTTAGCCAAGCTCTACTAAGCCAAACTCTACTTAGCCTAGCTCTACTTAGCCTAGCTCTAATTAGCCAAGCTCTACTTAGCCAAGCTCTGCTTAGCCTAGCTCTACTTAGGTTAGCTCTACTTAGATAAGCTTTACTTAGCATAGCTCTACTTAGCCAAGCTCTACTTAACCAAGCTCTACTTAACCTAGCTCTACTTAGCCAAGCTCTACTTAGCCTAGCTCTTCTTAGCCTAGCTCTACCTAGCCTAGCTCTACTTAGCCAAGCTCCACTTAGCCAAGCTCCACTTAGCCTAGCTCTACTTAGCCTAGCTCTACTTAGAGAAGCTTTACTCAGCATAGCTGTACTTAGCCATGCTTTATTTAGCCAAGCTCTACTTAGCCTAGCTCTACTTAGCCAAGCTCTACTTAGCCAAGCTCTACTTAGCCTAGCTCTACTTAGCCTAGCTCTACTTAGCCCAGCTCTACTTAGCCAAGCTCTACTTAGCCAAGTCTCCACTTAGCCAAGCTCTACTTAGCCTAGCTCTACTTAGCCTGGCTCTACATAGCCAAGCTCTACTTAGCCAATCTCTACTTAGCCAAGCTCTACTTAGCCAAGCTCTTCTTAGCCTAGCTCTACTTAGCCAAGCTCTACTTAGCCAAGCTCTACTAAACCATGCTTTACTTAGCAAAGCTCTACTTAGCCAAGCTCTGCTTAGCCTAGCTCTACTTAGTTATGCTCTACTTAGCCAAGCTCTACTTAGCCTAGCTCTACTTAGCCAAGCTCTACTTAGCAAAGCTCTATTTAGCCTAGCTCTACTTAGCCAAGCTCTACTTAGCCAAGCTCTACTTAGCCAAGCTTTACTTAGCCTAGCTATATTTAGCCAAGCTCTGCTTAGCCAAGCTTTGCTTAGCCAAGCTCTTCTTTGCCAAGCTCTACTTAGCCTAGCTCTACTTAGCTAAGCTCTACTTAGCCTAGCTCTGCTTAGCTTAGCTCAACTTAGCCTACCTCTACTTAGCCTAGCTCTACTTAGCCAAGCTCTACTTAGCCAAGCTCTACTTAGCCAAGATCTACTTACCCTAGCTCTACTTAGCCTAGCTCTACTTAGACAAGCTTTACTTAGCCTAGCTCTACTTAGCCAAGATCTACTAAGCCAAGCTTTACTTAGCCAAGCTCAACTTAGCCAAACTCTACTTAGCCAAGCTCTACTTAGCCAAGCTCTACTTAGCTAAGCTCTACTTAGCCAAGCTCAACTTAGCCTAGCTCTACTTAGCCAAGCTCTAGTTAGCCAAGCTCTACTTAGCCTAGCTCTACTTAGCGAAGCTCTACTTATCCTAGCTCTACTTAGCCAAGCTTTACCTAGCCTAGCTCTACTTAGCCTAGCTCTACTTAGCCTAGCTCTACTTAGCCTAGATCTACTTAGCCTATCTCTACTTAGCCCAGATCTATTTAGCCTAGCTCTACTTAGCCTAGCTCTTCTTAGCCTACCTCTATTTAGCCTAGCTCTAGAAAGCCTTGCTCTACTTAGCTTAGCTCTACTTAGCCTAGCTATACTTAGCCTAGCTCTACTTAGCCTGCTTCTACTTAGCCTTCCTCTATTTAGCCTAGCTCTACTTAGCATAGCTCTACTTAGCCTAACTCTATTTATTCTAGCTCTACTTAGCCTAGCTCTATTTAGCCTAGCTCTATTTAGCCTAGCTACACTTAGCCTAGCTCTATTCAGCCTAACTCTACTTAGCCTAGCTACATTTAACCTAGCTCTACTTAGCCTAGCTCTATTTAGCCTAGCTCTACTTAGCTTAGCTCTACTTAACCTAGCTCTACTTAACCTAGCTCTACTTAACCTAGCTCTACTTAGCTTAGCTCTACTTAACCTAGCTCTACTTAACCTAGCTCTACTTAACCTAGCTCTACTTAACCTAGCTCTACTTAGCCAAGCTATACTTAGCCTAGCTCTATTTAGCCTAGCTTTGCTTAACCTAGCTCTATTAAGCCTTGCTCTATTTAGCCTAGCTCTACTTAGCCTAGCTCTACTTAGCCTAGCTCTGCTTAGCCTAGCTCTACTTAGCCTAGCTACACTTAGCCTTGCTCTATTCAGCCTAGCTAGACTTAGCCTAGCTACACGTAGATTAGCTCTATTCAGCCTAGCTCTACTTAGCCAAGCTTCACTTAGCCTAGCTCTACTTAGCCAAGCTCTACTTAGCCTAGCTTTACTTAGCCAAGCTCTACTTAGCCAAGCTTTACTTAGCCTAGCTCTACTTAGCCTAGCTCTACTTAGCCAAGCTTTACTTAGCCTAGCTCTACTTAGCCAAGCTCTACTTAGCCAAGCTCTACTTAGCCTAGCTCTACTTAGCCTAGCTCTACTTAGCCTAGCTCTACTTAGCATAGCTCTACTTAGCCAAGCTCTACTTAGCCTAGCTCTACTTAGCCAAGCTCTACTTAGCCTAGCTCTGCTTAGTTAAGCTCTACTTAGCCAAGCTGTACTTAGTCAAGCTCTATTTAGCAAAGCTCTACTTAGCCAAGCTCTACTTAGACAAGCTCTACTTAGCCAAGCTCTACTTAGCCAAGCTTCACTTAGCCTAGCTCTACTTAGCCAAGCTCTACTTAGCCAAGCTTTACTTAGCCTAGCTCTACTTAGCCAAGCTCTACTTAGCCAAGCTCTACTTTGCCAAGCTCTACTTAGCCAAGCTCTACTTAGTCTAGCTCTACTTGGCCTAGCTCTTCTTAGCCTAGCCCTATTTAGCCTAGCTCTAGTTAGCCTAGCTCTACTTAGCCTAGCTCTGCTTAGCCTAGCTCTATTTCGCCTAGCTCTACTTAGCCTACCACTACTTGGATAAGCTCTACTTAACGAAGCTCTACTTAGCATAGCTCTACTTATCCTAGCTCTACCTAGCAAAGCTCTATTTAGCCAACCTTTACTTAGCATTGCTCTACTTATCCAAGCTCTACTTAGCCTAGCTCTACTTAGCCAAGTTCTACCTAGCCAAGCTTTACTTAGCCTAGCTCTACTTAGCCAAGCTCTACTTTGCCAAGCTCTACTTAGCCAAGCTCTACTTAGCAAAGCTCTACTTTGCCAAGCTCTACTTAGCCTAGCTCTACTTAGCCTACCTCTACTTAGCCAAGCTCTACTTTGCGAAGATCTACTTAGCCTAGCTCTACTTAGCCTAGCTCTACTTAGCCAAGCTTTACTTAGCAAAGCTCTACTTAGCCAACCTCTACTTAGCCAACCTCTACTTAGCCTAGCTCTACTTAGCAAAGCTCTACTTAGACAAGCTCTACTTAGCCTAGCTCTACTTAGCCTACCTCTAATTAGCCTAGCTCTACTTAGCCAAGCTCTACTTAGCCAAGCTCTACTTAGCCAAGCTCTACTTAGCCAAGCTTTACTTAGCCTAGCTCTACTTAGCCTCGCTCTGCTTTGCCTAGCTCTACTTAGCCAAGCTCTACTTAGCCAAGCTCTTCTTAGCCAAGCTTTACTTAGGCTAGCTCTACTAAGCCAAGCTCTACTTAGATTGTTCTACTTAGCCAAGCTCTACTTAGCCAAACTCTACTTAGCCTAGCTCTACTTAGCCTAGCTCTAATTAGCCAAGCTCTACTTAGCCAAGCTCTGCTTAGCCTAGCTCTACTTAGGTTAGCTCTACTTAGATAAGCTTTACTTAGCATAGCTCTACTTAGCCAAGCTCTACCTAACCAAGCTCTACTTAACCTAACTCTACTTAGCCAAGCTCTACTTAGCCTAGCTCTGCTTAGCCTAGCTCTACCTAGCCTAGCTCTACTTAGCCAAGCTCCACTTAGCCAAGCTCTACTTAGCCTAGCTCTACTTAGCCTAGCTCTACTTAGAGAAGCTTTACTCAGCATAGCTGTACTTAGCCAAGCGTTACTTAGCCAAGCTCTACTTAGCCTAGCTCTACTTAGCCAAGCTCTACTTAGCCAAGCTCTACTTAGCCTAGCTCTACTTAGCCTAGCTCTACTTAGCCCAGCTCTACTTAGCCAAGCTCTACTTAGCCAAGTCTCCACTTAGCCAAGCTCTACTTAGCCAAGCTCTACTTAGCCTGGCTCTACATAGCCCAGCTCTACTTAGCCAATCTCTACTTAGCCAAGCTCTACTTAGCCAAGCTCTACTTAGCCTAGCTCTACTTAGCCAAGCTCTACTTAGCCAAGCTCTACTAAACCATGCTCTACTTAGCAAAGCTCTACTTAGCCAAGCTCTGCTTAGCCTAGCTCTACTTAGTTATGCTCTACTTAGCCAAGCTCTACTTAGCCTAGCTCTACTTAGCCAAGCTCTACTTAGCCAAGCTCTATTTAGCCTAGCTCTACTTAGCCAAGCTCTACTTAGCCAAGCTCTACTTAGCCAAGCTTTACTTAGCCTAGCTATATTTAGCCAAGCTCTGCTTAGCCAAGCTTTGCTTAGCCAAGCTCTTCTTTGCCAAGCTCTACTTAGCCTAGCTCTACTTAGCTAAGCTCTACTTAGCCTAGCTCTGTTTAGCCTAGCTCTACTTAGCCAAGCTCTACTTAGCCAAGCTCTACTTAGCCAAGATCTACTTACGCTAGCTCTACTTAGCCTAGCTCTACTTAGACAAGCTTCACTTAGCCTAGCTCTACTTAGCCAAGATCTACTAAGCCAAGCTCTACTTAGCCAAGCTCCACTTAGCCAAACTCTACTTAGCCTAGCTCTACTTAACCAAGCTCTACTTAGCTAAGCTCTACTTAGCCAAGCTCAACTTAGCCAAGCTCTACTTAGCCTAGCTCTACTTAGCCAAGCTCTGCTTAGCCAAGCTCTACTTAGCCTAGCTCTACTCAGCGAAGCTCTACTTAGTCAAGCTCTTCTTAGCCTAGCTCTACTTAGCCAAGCTCTAGTTAGCCAAGCTCTACTTAGCCTAGCTCTACTTAGCGAAGCTCTACTTAGCCTAGCTCTACTTAGCCAAGCTTTACTTAGCCTAGCTCTATTTAGCCTAGCTCTACTTAGCCTAGCTCTACTTAGCCTAGATCTACTTAGCCTATCTCTACTTAGCCCAGATCTATTTAGCCTAGCTCTACTTAGCCTAGCTCTTCTTAGCCTACCTCTATTTAGCCTAGCTCTAGAAAGCCTTGCTCTACTTAGCTTAGCTCTACTTAGCCTAGCTATACTTAGCCTAGCTCTACTTAGCCTGCTTCTACTTAGCCTTCCTCTATTTAGCCTAGCTCTACTTAGCATAGCTCTACTTAGCCTAGCTCTATTTAGTCTAGCTCTACTTAGCCTAGCTCTATTTAGCCTAGCTCTCTTTAGCCTAGCTACACTTAGCCTAGCTCTATTCAGCCTAGCTCTACTTAGCCTAGCTACATTTAACCTAGCTCTACTTAGCCTAGCTCTATTTAGCCTAGCTCTACTTAGCCTAGCTCTACTTAACCTAGCTCTACTTAACCTAGCTCTACTTAACCTAGCTCTACTTAGCCTAGCTCTACTTTACCTAGCTCTACTTAACCTAGCTCTACTTAACCTAGCTCTACTTAACCTAGCTCTGCTTAGCCTAGCTATACTTAGCCTAGCTCTATTTAGCCTAGCTTTGCTTAACCTAGCTCTATTAAGCCTTGCTCTATTTAGCCTAGCTCTACTTAGCCTAGCTCTACTTAGCCTAGATCTGCTTAGCCTAGCTCTACTTAGCCTAGCTACACTTAGCCTTGCTCTATTCAGCCTAGGTAAACTTAGCCTAGCTACACGTAGATTAGCTCTATTCAGACTAGCTCTACTTAGCCTAGCTACACTTAGCCTAGCTCTACTCGGCCTAGCTCTAGATAGTCTAACTACACTTAGCCTAACTCTATTCAGCCTAGCTCTACTTAGCCTAGCTACATTTAGCCTAGCTCTATTCAGCTTAGCTCTACTTAGCCTAGCTACACTTAGCCTAGCTCTATTCAACCTAGCTCTACTTAGCCTACCTACACTTAGCTCTATTCGGCCTAGCTCTACTTAGCCTAGCTACACTTAGCCTAGCTCTCTTCGGCCTAGCTCTATTTAGCCTAGCTACACTTAGCCTAGCTCTATTCAGCCTAGCTCTACTTAGGCTAGCTACATTTAGCCTAGCTCTATTTAGCCTAGCTCTACTTAGCCTAGCTCTACTTAGCCTAGCTCTACTTAGCCTAGCTCTACTTAGCCTAGCTCTACTTAGTCTAGCTCTACTTAGCCTAGCTCTACTTAGCCTAGCTCTACTTAACCTAGCTTTACTTAACCTAGCTCTACTTAGCCTAGCTCTACTTAACCTAGCTCTACTTAACCTAACTCTACTTAACCTAGCTCTACTTAGCCTAGCTCTACCTAACCTAGCTCTACTTAACCTAGCTCTACTTAACCTAGCTCTACTTAACCTAGCTCTACTTAACCAAGTTCTACTTAGCCTAGCTCTACTTAGCCAAGATCTACTTAGCAAAGCTCTACTTAACCTAGCTCTACTTAGCCTAGCTCTACTTAACCTAGCTCTACTTAACCTAACTCTACTTAACCTAGCTCTACTTAGCCTAGCTCTACTTAACCTAGCTCTACTTAACCTAGCTCTACTTAACCTAGCTCTACTTAACCAAGTTCTACTTAGCCTAGCTCTACTTAGCCAAGATCTACTTAGCAAAGCTCTACTTAGCCTAGCTCTACTTAGCCAAGCTCTACTTAACCTAACTCTACTTAACCTAGCTCTACTTAGCCTAGCTCTACTTGGCATAGCTCTATTTAGCCTAGCTCTATTTAGCCTAGCTCTTCTTAGCCTAGCTCTACTTACTTAGCCTAGCTCTACTTGGCCAAGCTCTACTTAGTTAAGCTCTTCTTAGCCAAGCTCTGCTTAACCAAGCTCTACTTAGCCAAGCTCTACTTAGCCAAGCTCTACTTAGCCAAGCTCTACTTAGCCAAGCTCTGCTTAGCCAAGCTTTACTTAGCCAACCTCTACTTAGCCTAGCTCTACGTAGCCTAGCTCTATTTAGCGTAGTTCTACTTAGCCTAGCTCTACTTAGCCTAGCTCTACTTGGCATAGCTCTATTTATCCTAGCTCTATTTAGCCTAGCTCTTCTTAGCCTAGCTCTACTTACTTAGCCTAGCTCTACTTAGCCTAGCTCTACTTAGCCTAGCTATACTTAGCCTACCTCTTCTTAGCCTACCTCTATTTAGCATAGCTCTACATAGCCTAGCTCTACTTACCCTAGCTCTATTTGGTCTAGCTCTACTTAGCCTAGCTCTATTTAGCCTAGCTCTATTTAGCTTATCTCTACTTATCCTAACTCTACTTAGCATAGCTATACTTAGCCTAGCTTTATTTAGCCTAGCTCTATTTAGCCTAGCTCTATTTAGCCTAGCTCTACTTAGCCTAACTCTACTTAGCCTAGCTATACTTAGCCTAGCTCTATCCTAGCTTTATTTAGCCTTGCTCTATTTAGCCTAGCTCTACTTAGCCTAGCTCTATTTAGCCTAGCTCTTCTTAGCCTAGCTCTTCTTAGCCTAGCTCTACTTAGCCTAGCTCTACTTAGCCTAGCACTACTTAACCTAGCTTCACTTAGCCTAGCTCTATTCCGCCTAGCTCAACTTAGCCTAGCTACACTTAGATTAGCTCTATTCAGCCTAGCTCTACTTAGCCTAGCTACACTTAGCCTTGCTCTATTCAGCCTTGCTCTACTTAGACTAGCTACACTTAGCCTAGCTCTATTCAGCCTAGCTCTACTTAGCCTAGTTTCATTTAGCCTAGCTCTATTCAACCTAGCTCTATTCAGCCTTGCTCTACTTAGCCTAGCTACACTTAGCCTAGCTCTATTCAGCCTAGCTCTACTTAGCCTAGCTTCACTTAGCCTTGCTCTATTCAACCTAGCTCTACTTAGCCTAGCTACTCTTAGCTCTATTCGGCCTAGCTCTATTTAGCCTAGCTACACTTAGCCTAGCTCTATTAAGCCTAGCTCTACTTAGCCTAGCTACATTTAACCTAGCTCTACTTAGCCTAGCTCTATTTAGCCTAGCTCTAATTAGCCTAGCTCTACTTAGTCTAGCTCTACTTAGCCTAGCTCTACTTAACCTAGCTCTACTTAACCTAGCTCTACTTAACCTAGCTCTACTTAACCTAGCTCTACTTAACCTAGCTCTACTTAACCTAGCTCTCCTTAGCCTAGGTATACTTAGCCTAGCTCTATTTAGCCTAGCTTTGCTTAACCTAGCTCTATTTAGCCTTGCTCCATTTAGCCTAGCTCTACTTAGCCTAGCTCTTCCTAGCCTAGCTCTACTTAGCCTAGCTCTACTTAGCCTAGCTACACTTAGCCTTGCTCTATTTAGCCTAGCTAAACTTAGCCTAGCTACACGTAGATTAGCTCTATTCAGCCTAGCTCTACTTAGCCTAGCTACACTTAGCCTAGCTCTACTCAGCCTAGCTCTAGATAGTCTAACTACACTTAGCCTAACTCTATTCAGCCTAGCTACACTTAGCCTAGCTCTATTCAGCTTAGCTCTACTTAGCCTAGCTACACTTAGCCTAGCTCTATTCAACCTAGCTCTACTTAGCCTAGCTACACTTAGCTCTATTCGGCCTAGCTCTACTTAGCCTAGCTACACTTAGCCTAGCTCTCTTCGGCCGAGCTCTATTTAGCCTAGCTACACTTAGCCTAGCTCTATTCAGCCTAGCTCTACTTAGCCTAGCTACATTTAGCCTAGCTCTACTTAGCCTAGCTCTATTTATCCTAGCTCTACTTAGCCTAGCTCTACTTAGCCTTGCTCTATTTAGCCTAGCTCTACTTAGCCTAGCTCTACTTAGCCTAGCTCTACTTAGCCTAGCTCTACTTAGTCTAGCTCTACTTAGCCTAGCTCTACTTAGCCTAGCTCTACTTAACCTAGCTTTACTTAACCTAGCTCTACTTAGCCTAGCTCTACTTAACCTAGCTCTACTTAACCTAGCTCTACTTAACCTAGCTCTACTTAGCCTAGCTCTACTTAACCTAGCTCTACTTAACCTAGCTCTACTTAACCTAGCTCTACTTAACCTAGCTCTACTTAACCAAGTTCTACTTAGCCTAGCTCTACTTAGCCAAGATCTACTTAGCAAAGCTCTACTTAGCCTAGCTCTACTTAGCCAAGCTCTACTTATCCAAGCTTCGCTTTGTCTAGCTCTACTAAGCCAAGCTCTACTTAGCCAAGCTTTACTTAGCCTAGCTCTACTTAGCCTATCTCTACTTAGCCTACCTCTATTTAGCATAGCTCTACTTAGCATAGCTCTACTTAGCCTAGCTCTATTTAGCCTAGCTCTATTTAGCCTATCTCTACTTAGCCTAACTCTACTTAGCCTAACTATACTTAGTCTAGCTTTATTTAGCCTAGCTCTACTTAACCTAGCTCTGTTTAGCCTAGCTCTACTTTGCCTAGCTCTACTTAGCCTAGCTATACTTAGCCTAGCTCTATTTAGCCTATCTCTGCTTAGCCTAACTCTACTTAGCCTAGCTATACTTAGTCTAGATTTATTTAGCATAGCTCTACTTAGCCTAGCTCTATTTCGCCTAGCTCTACTTATCCTAGCTCTACTTACCCTAGCTCTACTTAACCTAGCTCTTCTTAACATAGCTCTACTTAACCTAGCTCTACATAACCTAGCTCTACTTAGCCTAGATCTACTTAACCTAGCTCTACTTAACCTAGCTCTACTTAACTTAGCTCTACTTAACCTTGCTCTACTTAGCCTAGCTCTACTTAACCTAGCTCTTCTTAACCTAGCTCTACTTAACCTAGCTCTACATAACCTAGCTCTTCTTATCATAGCTCTACTTAGCCTAGCTCTACTTAACCTAGCTCTTCTTAACCTAGCTCTCCTTAACCTAGCTCTACTTAACCTAGCTGTACTTAACCTAGCTCTGCTTAACCTAGCTCTACTTAGGCTAGCTCTACTTAACCAGCTCTACTTATCCTAGCTCTACTTAACCTAGCTCTACTTAGCCTAGCTCTACTTAACCTAGCTCTACTTAGCCTAGCTCTACTTAACCTAGCTCTACTTAGCCTAGCTCTACTTAACCTAGCTCTACTTAACCTAGCTCTTCTTAACCTTGCTCTACTTAACCTAGCTCTACTTAACCTAGCTCTACTTAGCCTAGCTCTACTTAACCTAGCTCTACTTAACGTAGCTCTACTTAACCTAGCTCTACTTAGCCTAGCTCTACTTAACCTAGCTCTACTTAACCTAGCTCTTCTTAACCTAGCTCTACTTAGCCTAGCTCTACTTAACCTAGCTCTACTTAGCCTAGCTCTACTTAACCTAGCTCTACTTAACCTAGCTCTTCTTAACGTAGCTCTACTTAACCTAGCTCTACTTAACCTAGCTCTACTTAGCCTAGCTCTACTTAACCTAGCTCTACTTAACCTAGCTCTACTTAACCTAGCTCTTCTTAACGTAGCTCTACTTAACCTAGCTCTACTTAACCTAGCTCTACTTAACCTAGCTCTACTTAACCTAGCTCTACTTAACCTAGCTCTACTTAGCCTAGCTCTACTTAACCTAGCTCTACTTAACCTAGCTCTACTTAACCTAGCTCTACTTAACCTAGCTCTACTTAACCTAGCTCTACTTAGCCTAGCTCTACTTAGCTTTCACTCTCGATTATTAGCAAAAAAAAGTAATAAATAAGAACAATATTAGTAAACTGAAAGCTTGACCAGAACACGGGAAGCTTGCCAGCTTGACCAGAACACGGGAAGCTTGCCAGCTTGACCAGGACACTGGAAGCTTGCCAGCTTGACCAGGACACGGGAAGCTTGCCAGCTTGACCAGGACACGGGAAGCTTGCAAGCTTGACCAGGACACGGGATGCTAGCCAGCTTGACCAGAACACAGGAAGCTTGCCAGCTTGACCAGGAAACGGGAAGCTTGCCAGCTTGACCAGAACACGGGAAGCTTGCCAGCTTGACCAGGACACGGGAAGCTTGCCAGCTTGACCAGGACACGGGAAGCTTGCCAGCTTGACCAGAACACGGGAAGCTTGCCAGCTTGACCAGGACACGGGAAGCTTGCCAGCTTGACCAGGACACGGGAAGCTTGCCAGCTTGACCAGGACACGGGAAGCTTGCCAGCTTGACCAGGACACGGGAAGCTAGCCAGCTTGACCAGAACACAGGAAGCTTGCCAGCTTGACCAGGAAACGGGAAGCTTGCCAGCTTGACCAGGACACGGGAAACTAGCCAGCTTGACCAGAACACGGGAAGCTTGCCAGCTTGACTAGAACACGGGAAGCCAGCCAGCTTGACCAGAACACGGGAAGCTTGCCAGCTTGACCAGGACACGGGAAGGTAGCCAGCTTGACCAGAACACGGGAAGCTAGCCAGCTTGACCAGAACACGGGAAGCTTTCCAGCTTGACCAGGACACGGGAAGCCAGCCAGCTTGACCAGAACACGGGAAGCTTGCCAGCTTGACCAAGACATGGGAAGCTAGCCAGCTTGACCAGGACACAGGAAACTAGCCAGCTTGAGCAGAACACGGGAAGCTTGCCAGTTTGACCAGAACACGTGAAGCTTGCCAGATTGACCAGGACACGGGAAGCTAGCCAGCTTGACCAGGACATGGGAAGCCAGTCAGCTTCACCAGGACACGGGAAGCTAGCCAGCTTGACCAGGACATGGGAAGCCAGCCAGCTTGACCAGGGCATAGGAAGCTAGCCAGCTTGACCAGGACATGGGAAGCCAGCCAGCTTGACCAGGACACGGGAAGCTAGCCAGCTTGACCAGGACGTGATAAGCCTACCAGCTTGACCAGGACACGGGAAGCCAGCCAGCTTGACCAGGACATGGGAAGCCGGCCAGCTTGACCAGGACACGGGAAGCCAGCCAGCTTGACCAGGACACGGGAAGCCAACCAGCTTGACCAGGACACGGGAAGCCAGCCAGCTTGACCAGGACACGGGAAGCCAGCCAGCTTGACCAGGGCACGGGAAGCCAGCCAGCTTGACCAGGACACGGGAAGCCAGCCAGCTTGACCAGGACATGGGAAGTCAGCCAGCTTGACCAGGACACGGGAAGCCAGCCAGCTTGAGCAGAACGCGGGAAACTTGCCAGCTTGACAAGGACACGGGAAGCTAGCCAGCTTGACCAGGACACGGGAAGCCAGCCAGCTTGACCTGGACACGGGAAGCTAGCCAGCTTGACCAGAACACGGGAAGCTTGCCAGATTGACCAGAACACGGGAAGCTTGCCAGCTTGACCAGGACACGGGAAGCTAGCCAGCCTGACCAGAACACGGTAAGCTTGCCAGCTTAACCAGGACAAGGGAAGCTTGCCAGCTTTACCAGGACACGGGAAGCTTGCCAGCTTGACCAGAACACGGGATGCTTGCCAGCTTGACCAGGACATTTGAAGCTAGCCAGTTTGACCAGGACACGGGAAGCTAGCCAGCTTGACCAAGACATGGGAAGCCAGCCAGCTTAACTAGGACATGGGACGCTAGCCAGCTTGACCAGGACATGGGAAGCCAGCCAGCTTGACCAGGACACGGGAAGCTAGCGAGCTTGACCAGGACATGGGAAGCCAGCCAGCTTGACCAGGACATGGGAAGCCAGCCAGCTTGACCAGAACATGGGAAGCCAGCCAGCTTGACCAGGACACGGGAAGCCAGCCAACCTGACCAGGACACGGGAAGCCAGCCAGCTTGACCAGGACATGGGAAGCCAGCCAGCTTGACCAGGACACGGGAAGCCAGCCAGCTTGACCAGGACATGGGAAGCCAGCCAGCTTGACCAGGACACGGGAAGCCAGCCAGCTTGACCATTACACGGGAAGCCAGCCTGCTTGACCAGGACACGGGAAGCCAGCCAGATTGACCAGGACACGGGAAGCCAGCCAGCTTGACCAGGACACGGGAAGCCAGCCACCTTGACCAGGACACGGGGAGCCAGCCAGCTTGACCAGGACACGGGAAGTCAGCCAGCTTGACCAGGACACGGGAAGCCAGCCAGCTTGACCAGGACATGGGAAGCCAGCCAGCTTGACCAGGACATGGGAAGCCAGCCAGCTTGACCAGGACACGGGAAGCCAGCCAGCTTGACCAGGACACGGGAAGCTAGCCAGCTTGACCAGGACACGGGAAGCCAGCCAGCTTGACCATTACACGGGAAGCCAGCAAGCTTTACCAGGACACGGGAAGCCAGCCAGCTTAACCAGGACATAGGAAGCCAGCCAGCTTGACCAGGACATGGGAAGCCGGCCATCTTGACCAAGACACCGGAAGCCAGCCAACTTGACCAGGACATGGGAAGCCAGCCTGCTTGACCACGACATGTGAAGTCAGCTAGCTTGACCAGGATATGGGAAGCCAGCCAGCTTGACCAGGACATGGGAAGCCAGCCAGCTTGACCAGGACACGGGAAGCCAGCCAGCTTGAACAGGACATGTGAAGCCGGGCAGCTTGACCAGGACACGGGAAGTCAGCCAGCTTTACCAGGACATGGGAAGCCAGCCAGCTTGTCCCGGACACGGGAAGTCAGCCAGCTTGACCAGGACACGGGAAGCCAACCAGCTTGACCAGGACATGGGAAGCCAGCCAGCCTGACCAGGACAAGGGAAGCCTGCCAGCTTGACCAGGACAAGGGAAGCCAGCCTGCTTGACCAGGACACGGGAAGCCAGCCAGCTTGACCAGGACATGGGAAACCAGCCGGCTTGACCAGGACATGGGAAGCCAGCCAGCTTGACCAGGACACAGGAAGCCAGCCAGCTTGACCAGGACACGGGAAGCCAGCCATCTCGACCAGGACACGGGAAGCCAGCCAGCTTTACTAGGACACGGGAAGCCAGCCAGCTTGACCAGGACATAGGAAGCCAGCCAGCTTGTCCAGGACATGGGAAGCCAGCCAGCTTGACCAGGTCACCGGAAGCCAGCCAGCTTGACCAGGACATGGGAAGCCAGCCAGCTTGCCCAGGACATGGGAAGCCACCTAGCTTGACCAGGGCATGGGAAGCCAGCCAGCTTTACCAAGACATGGGAAGCCAGTCAGCTTCACCAGGACACGGGAAGCTAGCCAGCTTGACCAGGACATGGGAAGCCAGCCAGCTTGACCAGGGCATAGGAAGCTAGCCAGCTTGACCAGGACATGGGAAGCCAGCCAGCTTGACCAGGACAAGGGAAGCTAGCCAGCTTGACCAGGACGTGATAAGCCTACCAGCTTGACCAGGACACGGGAAGCCAGCCAGCTTGACCAGGACATGGGAAGCCGGCCAGCTTGACCAGGACACGGGAAGCCAGCCAGCTTGACCAGGACACGGGAAGCCAACCAGCTTGACCAGGACACGGGAAGCCAGCCAGCTTGACCAGGACACGGGAAGCCAGCCAGCTTGACCAGGGCACGGGAAGCCAGCCAGCTTGACCAGGACACGGGAAGCCAGCCAGCTTGACCAGGACATGGGAAGTCAGCCAGCTTGACCAGGACACGGGAAGCCAGCCAGCTTGAGCAGAACGCGGGAAACTTGCCAGCTTGACAAGGACACGGGAAGCTAGCCAGCTTGACCAGGACACGGGAAGCCAGCCAGCTTGACCTGGACACGGGAAGCTAGCCAGCTTGACCAGAACACGGGAAGCTTGCCAGATTGACCAGAACACGGGAAGCTTGCCAGCTTGACCAGGACACGGGAAGCTAGCCAGCCTGACCAGAACACGGTAAGCTTGCCAGCTTAACCAGGACAAAGGAAGCTTGCCAGCTTTACCAGGACACGGGAAGCTTGCCAGCTTGACCAGAACACGGGATGCTTGCCAGCTTGACCAGGACATTTGAAGCTAGCCAGTTTGACCAGGACACGGGAAGCTAGCCAGCTTGACCAAGACATGGGAAGCCAGCAAGCTTAACTAGGACATGGGACGCTAGCCAGCTTGACCAGGACATGGGAAGCCAGCCAGCTTGACCAGGACACGGGAAGCTAGCGAGCTTGACCAGGACATGGGAAGCCAGCCAGCTTGACCAGGACATGGGAAGCCAGCCAGCTTGACCAGAACATGGGAAGCCAGCCAGCTTGACCAGGACACGGGAAGCCAGCCAACCTGACCAGGACACGGGAAGCCAGCCAGCTTGACCAGGACATGGGAAGCCAGCCAGCTTGACCAGGACACGGGAAGCCAGCCAGCTTGACCAGGACATGGGAAGCCAGCCAGCTTGACCAGGACACGGGAAGCCAGCCAGCTTGACCATTACACGGGAAGCCAGCCTGCTTGACCAGGACACGGGAAGCCAGCCAGATTGACCAGGACACGGGAAGCCAGCCAGCTTGACCAGGACACGGGAAGCCAGCCACCTTGACCAGGACACGGGGAGCCAGCCAGCTTGACCAGGACACGGGAAGTCAGCCAGCTTGACCAGGACACGGGAAGCCAGCCAGCTTGACCAGGACATGGGAAGCCAGCCAGCTTGACCAGGACATGGGAAGCCAGCCAGCTTGACCAGGACACGGGAAGCCAGCCAGCTTGACCAGGACACGGGAAGCTAGCCAGCTTGACCAGGACACGGGAAGCCAGCCAGCTTGACCATTACACGGGAAGCCAGCAAGCTTTACCAGGACACGGGAAGCCAGCCAGCTTAACCAGGACATAGGAAGCCAGCCAGCTTGACCAGGACATGGGAAGCCGGCCATCTTGACCAAGACACCGGAAGCCAGCCAACTTGACCAGGACATGGGAAGCCAGCCTGCTTGACCACGACATGTGAAGTCAGCTAGCTTGACCAGGATATGGGAAGCCAGCCAGCTTGACCAGGACATGGGAAGCCAGCCAGCTTGACCAGGACACGGGAAGCCAGCCAGCTTGAACAGGACATGTGAAGCCGGGCAGCTTGACCAGGACACGGGAAGTCAGCCAGCTTTACCAGGACATGGGAAGCCAGCCAGCTTGTCCCGGACACGGGAAGTCAGCCAGCTTGACCAGGACACGGGAAGCCAACCAGCTTGACCAGGACATGGGAAGCCAGCCAGCCTGACCAGGACAAGGGAAGCCTGCCAGCTTGACCAGGACAAGGGAAGCCAGCCTGCTTGACCAGGACACGGGAAGCCAGCCAGCTTGACCAGGACATGGGAAACCAGCCGGCTTGACCAGGACATGGGAAGCCAGCCAGCTTGACCAGGACACAGGAAGCCAGCCAGCTTGACCAGGACACGGGAAGCCAGCCAGCTCGACCAGGACACGGGAAGCCAGCCAGCTTTACTAGGACACGGGAAGCCAGCCAGCTTGACCAGGACATAGGAAGCCAGCCAGCTTGTCCAGGACATGGGAAGCCAGCCAGCTTGACCAGGTCACCGGAAGCCAGCCAGCTTGACCAGGACATGGGAAGCCAGCCAGCTTGCCCAGGACATGGGAAGCCACCTAGCTTGACCAGGGCATGGGAAGCCAGCCAGCTTTACCAAGACATGGGAAGCCAGCCAGCTTGACCAGGACACGGGAAGCCAGCCAGCTTGACCAGGACATGGGAAGCCAGGCAGCTTGACCAGGACACGGGAAGTCAGCCAGCTTGACCAGGACACGGGAAGCCTGCCAGCTTGACCATGTCACTGGAAGCCAGCCAGCTTGACCAGGACACGCGAAGCCAGCCAGCTTGACCAGGACACGGGAAGCCGGCCAGCTTGACCTGGACATAGGATGCCAGCCAGCTTGACCAAGACATGGTAAGCCAGCCAGCTTGACCAGGACACGGGAAGCCAGCCAGCTTGACCAGGACATAGGAAGCCAGCCAGCTTGACCAGGACATGGGAAGCCAGCCAGCTTGACCAGGACATGGGAAGCCAGCCAGCTTGACCAGGACATGGGAAGCCAACCAGCTTGACCAGGACTTTGGACGCCAGCCAGCTTGACCAGGACATGGGAAGCCAGCCAGCTTGACCAGGACAAAAGAAGCCAGCCAGCTTGACCAGGACACGGGAAGCCAGCCAGCTTGACCAGGACATCGGAAGCCAGCCAGCTTGACCAGGACATAGGAAAGCAGTCAGCTTGACCAGGACATGGAAAGCTAGCCAGCTTGACCAGGACACGGGAAGCCATCCAGCTTGTCTAGGACATTGGAAGCTATCCAACTAGACCAGGACACGGGAAGCCAGACAGCTTGTCCAGGACATGGGAAGCCAGCCAGCTTGACAAGGTCATGGAAAGCCTGCCAGCTTGTCCGGGATATGGGAAGCCAGCCAGCTTGACCAGGACATGGGAAGCCAGCCAGCTTCACCAGGACATGGGAAGCCAGCAAGCTTGACCAGGACGCGGAAATCCGGCCACATTCACCGGGACACGGGAAGCCAGCCAGCTTGACCAGGACATGGGAAGCCAGCCAGCTTGACCAGGACATGGGAAGCCAGTCAGCTTGACCAGGACATGGGAAGCCAGCCAGCTTGACCAGTACACGGGAAGCCAGCCAGCTTGACCAGGACACGGGAAGCCAGCCAGCTTGACCAGGACACGGGAAGCCAGCCAGCTTGACCAGGACACGCGAAGCCAGCCAGCTTGACCAGGACACGGGAAGCCAGCCAGCTTGACCAGGACACGGGAAGCCAGCCAGCTTGACCTGGACATAGGAAGCCAGCCAGTTTGACCATTACATGGGAAGCCAGCCAGCTTGACCAGGACATGGGAAGCCAGCCAGCTTGACCAGGACATGGGAAGCCGGCCAGCTTGACCAGGACACGGGAAGCCCGCCAGCTTGACCAGGACATGGGAAGCCAGCCAGCTTGACCAGGACATGGGAAGCCAGCCAGCTTTTCCAGGACATGGGAAGCCAGGCAGCTTGACCAGGACATGGGAAGCCAGCCAGCTTGACCAGTACACGGGAAGCCAGCCAGCTTTACCAGGACACGGGAAGCCAGCCAGCTTGACCAGGACACGGGAAGCCAGCGAGCTTGACCAGGACACGCGAGGCCAGCCAGCTTGACCAGGACACGGGAAGCCAGCCAGCTTGACCAGGACACGGGAAGCCAGCCAGCTTGACCTGGACATAGGAAGCCAACCAGTTTGAGCATTACATGGGAAGCCAGCCAGCTTGACCAGGACATGGGAAGCCAGCCAGCTTGACCAGGACATGGGAAGCCAGCCAGCTTGACCAGGACACGGGAAGCCCGCCAGCTTGACCAGGACATGGGAAGCCAGCCAGCTTGACCAGGACATGGGAAGCCAGCCAGCTTGACCAGGACATGGAAAGCCAGCCAGCTTGACCAGGACATGGGAAGCCAGCCAGCTTGACCAGTACACGGGAAGCCAGCCAGCTTGACCAGGACACGGGAAGCCAGCCATCTTGACCAGGACACGGAAATCCAGCCAGCTTGACCAGGACACGCGAAGCCAGCCAGCTTGACCAGGACACGGGAAGCCAGCCAGCTTGACCAGGACACGGGAAGCCAGCCAGCTTGACCTGGACATAGGAAGCCAGCCAGCTTGACCATTACATGGGAAGCCAGCCAGCTTGACCAGGACATGGGAAGCCAGCCAGCTTGACCAGGACATGGGAAGCCAGCCAGCTTGACCAGGACATGGGAAGCGAGCCAGCTTGACCAGGACATGGGAAGCCAGCCAGCTTGACCAGGACATAGGAAGCCAGCCAGCTTGACCAGGACATAGGAAACTAGTTAGCTTGACCAGGATACGGGAAGCCATCCAGCTTGTCCAGGACATGGGAAGCTAGCCAACTAGACCAGGACACGGGAAGCCAGCCAGCTTGACCAGGACATGGGAAGCCAGCCACCTTGACCAGGAGATGGGAAGCCAGACAGCTTGTCCAGGACATGGGAAGCCAGCCAGCTTGACAAGGTCATGGAAAGCCAGCCATCTTGACCGGGATATTGAAAGCCAGCCAGCTTGACCAGGACATGGGAAGCCTGCCAGCTTCACCAGGACATGGGAAGCCAGCAAGCTTGACCAGGACACGGAAATCCATCCACATTCACCAGGACACGGGAAGCCAGCCAGCTTGACCAGGACATGGGAAGCCAGCCAGCTTGACCAGGACATGGAAAGACAGCCAGCTTGACCAGGATATGGAAAGGCAGCCAGCTTCACCAGGATACGGGAAGCCAGTCAGCTTGACCATAACATGGGAAGCCAGCCAGCTTGACCAGGACATGGAAAGCCAGCCAGCTTCACCAGGGCACGGGAAGCCAGCCAGCTTGACCAGGACACGGAAAGCCAGTCACATTGACCAGGACATGGGAAGCCAGCCAGCTTGACCAGGACACTGAAAGCCAGTCACATTGACCAGGACATGGGAAGCCAACCAGCTTCACCAATACATGGGAAGGCAGCCAGCTTGACTAGGACGTGGAAAGTTAGCCAGCTCGACCAGGACATTTGAAGCCAGCCAGGTTGACCAGGATATGGGAAGCCAGCCTGCTTGACCAGGACAATGGAAGCCAGCCAGTTTGACCAGAACATGGGAAGCCAGCCAGCTTGACCACGGAATGGGAATCCAGCCAGCTTGACCAGGACATTTGAAGCCAGCCAGGTTGACCAGGATATGGGAAGCCAACCATCTTGACCAGGACATGGGAAGCCAGCCAGCTTGACCAGGACATGGGAAGCCAGCCAGCTTGACCAGGACATTTGAAGCCAGCCAGCTTGACCACGGAATGGGAATCGAGCCAGCTTGACCAGGACATGGGACTAGGCAGCTTGAACAGTAAAGGGGAAGCCAGCCAGCTGACTGTGAAATACGTTATTATTAATAAATCTAGAATTACCGACAATATGTCAGGTAAAAAGACACAGTTGCAACTGATGTGCCATTTTATTGTGGCAACGTTTCGCTCTCCAGGAGCTTTGTCCAGTCGTTAAGGGTTCACAAAGGTCCTGGAGAGCGAAACGTTGACATATAAAAGTCACAAAGGTTGCACATATGTCATTTTATTTATTATAACATTAACATAACATGTAATAAATTGGTTTTACTGATCAGTGTTTACAATGTTTTGTGGGTTTAACTTAGGCTCAGTGTTTACAATGTTTTGTAGGTTTAACTTAGGCTCTGTGTTTACAATGTTTTGTAGGTTTAACTTAGGCTCTGTGTTTACAATGTTTTGTAGGTTTAACTTAGGCTCTGTGTTTACAATGTTTTGTAGGTTTAACTTAGGCTCTGTGTTTACAATGTTTTGTGGGTTTAACTTAGGCTCTGTGTTTACAATGTTTTGTAGGTTTAACTTAGGCTCTGTGTTTACAATGTTTTGTAGGTTTAACTTAGGCTCTGTTTTACAATGTTTTGTAGGTTTAACTTAGGCTCTGTGTTTACAATGTTTTGTGGGTTTAACTTAGGCTCTGTGTTTACAATGTTTTGTAGGTTTAACTTAGGCTCTGTGTTTACAATGTTTTGTAGGTTTAACTTAGGCTCTGTGTTTACAATGTTTTGTAGGTTTAACTTAGGCTCTGTGTTTACAATGTTTTGTAGGTTTAACTTAGGCTCTGTGTTTACAATGTTTTGTAGGTTTAACTTAGGCTCTGTGTTTACAATGTTTTGTGGGTTTAACTTAGGCTCTGTGTTTACAATGTTTTGTGGGTTTAACTTAGGCTCTGTGTTTACAATGTTTTGTGGGTTTAACTTAGGCTCTGTGTTTACAATGTTTTGTGGGTTTAACTTAGGCTCTGTGTTTACAATGTTTTGTGGGTTTAACTTAGGCTCTGTGTTTACAATGTTTTGTGGGTTTAACTTAGGCTCTGTGTTTACAATGTTTTGTGGGTTTAACTTAGGCTCTGTGTTTACAATGTTTTGTGGGTTTAACTTAGGCTCTGTGTTTACAATGTTTTGTGGGTTTAACTTAGGCTCAGTGTTTACAATGTTTTGTGGGTTTAACTTAGGCTCTGTGTTTACAATGTTTTGTGGGTTTAACTTAGGCTCAGTGTTTACAATGTTTTGTGGGTTTAACTTAGGCTCTGTGTTTACAATGTTTTGTGGGTTTAACTTAGGCTCTGTGTTTACAATGTTTTGTGGGTTTAACTTAGGCTCAGTGTTTACAATGTTTTGTGGGTTTAACTTAGGCTCTGTGTTTACAATGTTTTGTGGGTTTAACTTAGGCTCTGTGTTTACAATGTTTTGTGGGTTTAACTTAGGCTCTGTGTTTACAATGTTTTGTGGGTTTAACTTAGGCTCAGTGTTTACAATGTTTTGTAGGTTTAACTTAGGCTCAGTGTTTACAATGTTTTGTGGGTTTAACTTAGGCTCTGTGTTTACAATGTTTTGTGGGTTTAACTTAGGCTCAGTGTTTACAATGTTTTGTGGGTTGAACTTAGGCTCAGTGTTTACAATGTTTTGTAGGTTTAACTTAGGCTCTGTGTTTACAATGTTTTGTAGGTTTAACTTAGGCTCTGTGTTTACAATGTTTTGTAGGTTTAACTTAGGCTCAGTGTTTACAATGTTTTGTGGGTTTAACTTAGGCTCAGTGTTTACAATGTTTTGTAGGTTTAACTTAGGCTCAGTGTTTACAATGTTTTGTGGGTTTAACTTAGGCTCTGTGTTTACAATGTTTTGTGGGTTTAACTTAGGCTCTGTGTTTACAATGTTTTGTGGGTTTAACTTAGGCTCAGTGTTTACAATGTTTTGTGGGTTTAACTTAGGCTCTGTGTTTACAATGTTTTGTTGGTTTAACTTAGGCTCTGTGTTTACAATGTTTTGTGGGTTTAACTTAGGCTCTGTGTTTACAATGTTTTGTGGGTTTAACTTAGGCTCTGTGTTTACAATGTTTTGTGGGTTTAACTTAGGCTCTGTGTTTACAATGTTTTGTAGGTTTAACTTAGGCTCTGTGTTTACAATGTTTTGTGGGTTTAACTTAGGCTCTGTGTTTACAATGTTTTGTAGGTTTAACTTAGGCTCTGTGTTTACAATGTTTTGTGGGTTTAACTTAGGCTCTGTGTTTACAATGTTTTGTAGGGTTTAACTTAGGCTCTGTGTTTACAATGTTTTGTGGGTTTAACTTAGGCTCTGTGTTTACAATGTTTTGTAGGTTTAACTTAGGCTCTGTGTTTACAATGTTTTGTAGGTTTAACTTAGGCTCTTGTTTACAATGTTTTGTGGGTTTAACTTAGGCTCTGTGTTTACAATGTTTTGTAGGTTTAACTTAGGCTCTGTGTTTACAATGTTTTGTAGGCTCTGTGTTTACAATGTTTTGTAGGTTTAACTTAGGCTCTGTGTTTACAATGTTTTGTGGGTTTAACTTAGGCTCTGTGTTTACAATGTTTTGTAGGTTTAACTTAGGCTCTGTGTTTACAATGTTTTGTAGGTTTAACTTAGGCTCTGTGTTTACAATGTTTTGTGGGTTTAACTTAGGCTCTGTGTTTACAATGTTTTGTAGGTTTAACTTAGGCTCTGTGTTTACAATGTTTTGTAGGTTTAACTTAGGCTCTGTGTTTACAATGTTTTGTGGGTTTAACTTAGGCTCTGTGTTTACAATGTTTTGTAGGTTTAACTTAGGCTCTGTGTTTACAATGTTTTGTGGGTTTAACTTAGGCTCAGTGTTTACAATGTTTTGTAGGTTTAACTTAGGCTCTGTGTTTACAATGTTTTGTAGGTTTAACTTAGGCTCTGTGTTTACAATGTTTTGTGGGTTTAACTTAGGCTCTGTGTTTACAATGTTTTGTAGGTTTAACTTAGGCTCTGTGTTTACAATGTTTTGTAGGTTTAACTTAGGCTCTGTGTTTACAATGTTTTGTGGGTTTAACTTAGGCTCTGTGTTTACAATGTTTTGTAGGTTTAACTTAGGCTCTGTGTTTACAATGTTTTGTGGGTTTAACTTAGGCTCTGTGTTTACAATGTTTTGTAGGTTTAACTTAGGCTCTGTGTTTACAATGTTTTGTAGGTTTAACTTAGGCTCTGTGTTTACAATGTTTTGTGGGTTTAACTTAGGCTCTGTGTTTACAATGTTTTGTAGGTTTAACTTAGGCTCTGTGTTTACAATGTTTTGTGGGTTTAACTTAGGCTCTGTGTTTACAATGTTTTGTAGGTTTAACTTAGGCTCTGTGTTTACAATGTTTTGTAGGTTTAACTTAGGCTCTGTGTTTACAATGTTTTGTGGGTTTAACTTAGGCTCTGTGTTTACAATGTTTTGTAGGTTTAACTTAGGCTCTGTGTTTACAATGTTTTGTGGGTTTAACTTAGGCTCTGTGTTTACAATGTTTTGTAGGTTTAACTTAGGCTCTGTGTTTACAATGTTTTGTAGGTTTAACTTAGGCTCTGTGTTTACAATGTTTTGTAGGTTTAACTTAGGCTCAGTGTTTACTTAGGCTCTGTGTTTACAATGTTTTGTGGGTTTAACTTAGGCTCTGTGTTTACAATGTTTTGTGGGTTTAACTTAGGCTCTGTGTTTACAATGTTTTGTAGGTTTAACTTAGGCTCTGTGTTTTGTGGGTTTAACTTAGGCTCATGTTTTGTTTTGTGGGTTTAACTTAGGCTCTGTGTTTACAATGTTTTGTGGGTTTAACTTAGGCTCTGTGTTTACAATGTTTTGTAGGTTTAACTTAGGCTCAGTTTTACAATGTTTTGTGGGTTTAACTTAGGCTCTGTGTTTACAATGTTTTGTGGGTTTAACTTAGGCTCTGTGTTTACAATGTTTTGTGGGTTTAACTTAGGCTCAGTGTTTACAATGTTTTGTGGGTTTAACTTAGGCTCTGTGTTTACAATGTTTTGTAGGTTTAACTTAGGCTCTGTGTTTACAATGTTTTGTGGGTTTAACTTAGGCTCTGTGTTTACAATGTTTTGTGGGTTTAACTTAGGCTCAGTGTTTACAATGTGGTAGGTTTAACTTAGGCTCTGTGTTTACAATGTTTTGTGGGTTTAACTTAGGCTCTGTGTTTACAATGTTTTGTGGGTTTAACTTAGGCTCTGTGTTTACAATGTTTTGTGGGTTTAACTTAGGCTCTGTGTTTACAATGTTTTGTGGGTTTAACTTAGGCTCTGTGTTTACAATGTTTTGTGGGTTTAACTTAGGCTCTGTGTTTTGTACTTAGGCTCATGTTTTGTTTTGTGGGATTTACTTAGGCTCTGTGTTTACAATGTTTTGTGGGTTTAACTTAGGCTCTGTGTTTACAATGTTTTGTGGGTTTAACTTAGGCTCAGTGTTTACAATGTTTTGTGGGTTTAACTTAGGCTCAGTGTTTACAATGTTTTGTGGGTTTAACTTAGGCTCAGTGTTTACAATGTTTTGTGGGTTTAACTTAGGCTCAGTGTTTACAATGTTTTGTGGGTTTAACTTAGGCTCAGTGTTTACAATGTTTTGTAGGTTTAACTTAGGCTCTGTGTTTACAATGTTTTGTAGGTTTAACTTAGGCTCTGTGTTTACAATGTTTTGTGGGTTTAACTTAGGCTCTGTGTTTACAATGTTTTGTAGGTTTAACTTAGGCTCTGTGTTTACAATGTTTTGTGGGTTTAACTTAGGCTCTGTGTTTACAATGTTTTGTGGGTTTAACTTAGGCTCTGTGTTTACAATGTTTTGTAGGTTTAACTTAGGCTCTGTGTTTACAATGTTTTGTAGGGGCTTTAACTTAGGCTCTGTGTTTACAATGTTTTGTAGGTTTAACTTAGGCTCTGTGTTTACAATGTTTTGTAGGGGCTTTAACTTAGGCTCTGTGTTTACAATGTTTTGTGGGTTTAACTTAGGCTCTGTGTTTACAATGTTTTGTAGGTTTAACTTAGGCTCTGTGTTTACAATGTTTTGTGGGTTTAACTTAGGCTCTGTGTTTACAATGTTTTGTGGGTTTAACTTAGGCTCTGTGTTTACAATGTTTTGTGGGTTTAACTTAGGCTCTGTGTTTACAATGTTTTGTGGGTTTAACTTAGGCTCTGTGTTTACAATGTTTTGTGGGTTTAACTTAGGCTCTGTGTTTACAATGTTTTGTGGGTTTAACTTAGGCTCTGTGTTTACAATGTTTTGTGGGTTTAACTTAGGCTCTGTGTTTACAATGTTTTGTGGGTTTAACTTAGGCTCTGTGTTTACAATGTTTTGTGGGTTTAACTTAGGCTCTGTGTTTACAATGTTTTGTGGGTTTAACTTAGGCTCTGTGTTTACAATGTTTTGTGGGTTTAACTTAGGCTCAGTGTTTACAATGTTTTGTAGGTTTAACTTAGGCTCTGTGTTTACAATGTTTTGTGGGTTTAACTTAGGCTCTGTGTTTACAATGTTTTGTGGGTTTAACTTAGGCTCAGTGTTTACAATGTTTTGTGGGTTTAACTTAGGCTCAGTGTTTACAATGTTTTGTAGGTTTAACTTAGGCTCTGTGTTTACAATGTTTTGTGGGTTTAACTTAGGCTCTGTGTTTACAATGTTTTGTAGGTTTGTTTAGGTTTAACTTAGGCTCAGTGTTTACAATGTTTTGTGGGTTTAACTTAGGCTTTAACTTAGGCTCAGTGTGTTTACAATGTTTTGTCTGTGGTTTAACTTAGGCTCAGTGTTTACAATGTTTTGTGGGTTTAACTTAGGCTCTGTGTTTACAATGTTTTGTGGGTTTAACTTAGGCTCTGTGTTTACAATGTTTTGTGGGTTTAACTTAGGCTCTGTGTTTACAATGTTTTGTGGGTTTAACTTAGGCTCTGTGTTTAATGTTTTGTGGGTTTAACTTAGGCTCTGTGTTTATGTTTTGTAGGTTTAACTTAGGCTCTGTGTTTACAATGTTTTGTGGGTTTAACTTAGGTTTAACTTAGGCTCTGTGTTTACAATGTTTTGTGGGTTTAACTTAGGCTCAGTGTTTACAATGTTTTGTGGGTTTAACTTAGGCTCTGTGTTTACAATGTTTTGTGGGTTTAACTTAGGCTCTGTGTTTACAATGTTTTGTGGGTTTAACTTAGGCTCTGTGTTTACAATGTTTTGTGGTTTAACTTAGGCTCTGTGTTTACAATGTTTTGTAGGTTTAACTTAGGCTCTGTGTTTACAATGTTTTGTGGGTTTAACTTAGGCTCTGTGTTTACAATGTTTTGTAGGTTTAACTTAGGCTCTGTGTTTACAATGTTTTGTGGGTTTAACTTAGGCTCTGTGTTTACAATGTTTTGTGGGTTTAACTTAGGCTCTGTGTTTACAATGTTTTGTAGGTTTAACTTAGGCTCTGTGTTTACAATGTTTTGTGGGTTTAACTTAGGCTCTGTGTTTACAATGTTTTGTAGGTTTAACTTAGGCTCTGTGTTTACAATGTTTTGTGGGTTTAACTTAGGCTCTGTGTTTACAATGTTTTGTGGGTTTAACTTAGGCTCTGTGTTTACAATGTTTTGTGGGTTTAACTTAGGCTCTGTGTTTACAATGTTTTGTGGGTTTAACTTAGGCTCTGTGTTTACAATGTTTTGTGGGTTTAACTTAGGCTCTGTGTTTACAATGTTTTGTAGGTTTAACTTAGGCTCTGTGTTTACAATGTTTTGTAGGTTTAACTTAGGCTCTGTGTTTACAATGTTTTGTAGGTTTAACTTAGGCTCTGTGTTTACAATGTTTTGTGGGTTTAACTTAGGCTCTGTGTTTACAATGTTTTGTGGGTTTAACTTAGGCTCTGTGTTTACAATGTTTTGTAGGTTTAACTTAGGCTCTGTGTTTACAATGTTTTGTAGGTTTAACTTAGGCTCTGTGTTTACAATGTTTTGTGGGTTTAACTTAGGCTCTGTGTTTACAATGTTTTGTGGGTTTAACTTAGGCTCTGTGTTTACAATGTTTTGTGGGTTTAACTTAGGCTCTGTGTTTACAATGTTTTGTAGGTTTAACTTAGGCTCTGTGTTTACAATGTTTTGTTTTGTGGTTTAACTTAGGCTCTGTGTTTACAATGTTTTGTGGGTTTAACTTAGGCTCTGTGTTTACAATGTTTTGTGGGTTTAACTTAGGCTCTGTGTTTACAATGTTTTGTGGGTTTAACTTAGGCTCTGTGTTTACAATGTTTTGTGGTTTAACTTAGGCTCTGTGTTTACAATGTTCTGTGGGTTTAACTTAGGCTCTGTGTTTACAATGTTTTGTGGGTTTAACTTAGGCTCTGTGTTTACAATGTTTTGTGGGTTTAACTTAGGCTCTGTGTTTACAATGTTTTGTGGGTTTAACTTAGGCTCTGTGTTTACAATGTTTTGTGGGTTTAACTTAGGCTCTGTGTTTACAATGTTTTGTGGGTTTAACTTAGGCTCTGTGTTTACAATGTTTTGTGGGTTTAACTTAGGCTCTGTGTTTACAATGTTTTGTGGGTTTAACTTAGGCTCTGTGTTTACAATGTTTTGTGGGTTTAACTTAGGCTCTGTGTTTACAATGTTTTGTGGGTTTAACTTAGGCTCTGTGTTTACAATGTTTTGTAGGTTTAACTTAGGCTCTGTGTTTACAATGTTTTGTGGGTTTAACTTAGGCTCTGTGTTTACAATGTTTTGTGGGTTTAACTTAGGCTCTGTGTTTACAATGTTTTGTGGGTTTAACTTAGGCTCTGTGTTTACAATGTTTTGTGGGTTTAACTTAGGCTCTGTGTTTACAATGTTTTGTGGGTTTAACTTAGGCTCTGTGTTTACAATGTTTTGTGGGTTTAACTTAGGCTCTGTGTTTACAATGTTTTGTGGGTTTAACTTAGGCTCTGTGTTTACAATGTTTTGTGGGTTTAACTTAGGCTCTGTGTTTACAATGTTTTGTGGGTTTAACTTAGGCTCTGTGTTTACAATGTTTTGTGGGTTTAACTTAGGCTCTGTGTTTACAATGTTTTGTGGGTTTAACTTAGGCTCTGTGTTTACAATGTTTTGTGGGTTTAACTTAGGCTCTGTGTTTACAATGTTTTGTGGGTTTAACTTAGGCTCAGTGTTTAAAATGTGTTGTTGGTTTAACTTAGGCTCTGTGTTTACAATGTTTTGTGGGTTTAACTTAGGCTCTGTGTTTACAATGTTTTGTGTGTTTAACTTAGGCTCTGTGTTTACAATGTTTTGTGGGTTTAACTTAGGCTCTGTGTTTACAATGTTTTGTTTTGTGGGTTTAACTTAGGCTCTGTGTTTACAATGTTTTGTAGGTTTAACTTAGGCTCTGTGTTTACAATGTTTTGTGGGTTTAACTTAGGCTCTGTGTTTACAATGTTTTGTGGGTTTAACTTAGGCTCTGTGTTTACAATGTTTTGTGGGTTTAACTTAGGCTCTGTGTTTACAATGTTTTGTGGGTTTAACTTAGGCTCTGTGTTTACAATGTTTTGTGGGTTTAACTTAGGCTCTGTGTTTACAATGTTTTGTGGGTTTAACTTAGGCTCTGTGTTTACAATGTTTTGTGGGTTTAACTTAGGCTCTGTGTTTACAATGTTTTGTGGGTTTAACTTAGGCTCTGTGTTTACAATGTTTTGTGGGTTTAACTTAGGCTCTGTGTTTACAATGTTTTGTAGGTTTAACTTAGGCTCAGTGTGTTTACAATGTTTTGTGTAGGTTTAACTTAGGCTCTGTGTTTACAATGTTTTGTGGGTTTAACTTAGGCTCTGTGTTTACAATGTTTTGTGGGTTTAACTTAGGCTCTGTGTTTACAATGTGTTGTAGGTTTAACTTAGGCTCAGTGTTTACAATGTTTTGTGGGTTTAACTTAGGCTCAGTGTTTACAATGTTTTGTGGGTTTAACTTAGGCTCAGTGTTTACAATGTTTTGTGGGTTTAACTTAGGCTCAGTGTTTACAATGTTTTGTGGGTTTAACTTAGGCTCTGTGTTTACAATGTTTTGTGGGTTTAACTTAGGCTCAGTGTTTACAATGTTTTGTGGGTTTAACTTAGGCTCAGTGTTTACAATGTTTTGTGGGTTTAACTTAGGCTCTGTGTTTACAATGTTTTGTGGGTTTAACTTAGGCTCAGTGTTTACAATGTTTTGTGGGTTTAACTTAGGCTCAGTGTTTACAATGTTTTGTAGGTTTAACTTAGGCTCTGTGTTTACAATGTTTTGTGGGTTTAACTTAGGCTCTGTGTTTACAATGTTTTGTGGGTTTAACTTAGGCTCTGTGTTTACAATGTTTTGTGGGTTTAACTTAGGCTCAGTGTTTACAATGTTTTGTGGGTTTAACTTAGGCTCAGTGTTTACAATGTTTTGTGGGTTTAACTTAGGCTCTGTGTTTACAATGTTTTGTGGGTTTAACTTAGGCTCTGTGTTTACAATGTGTTGTAGGTTTAACTTAGGCTCAGTGTTTACAATGTTTTGTGGGTTTAACTTAGGCTCTGTGTTTACAATGTTTTGTGGGTTTAACTTAGGCTCTGTGTTTACAATGTTTTGTGGGTTTAACTTAGGCTCAGTGTTTACAATGTTTTGTGGGTTTAACTTAGGCTCTGTGTTTACAATGTTTTGTGGGTTTAACTTAGGCTCAGTGTTTACAATGTTTTGTGGGTTTAACTTAGGCTCTGTGTTTACAATGTTTTGTGGGTTTAACTTAGGCTCTGTGTTTACAATGGTTAGGCTCAGTGTAACTTAGGCTCTGTGTTTACAATGTATTGTGGGTTTAACTTAGGCTCTGTGTTTACAATGTTTTGTGGGTTTAACTTAGGCTCTGTGTTTACAATGTTTTGTGGGTTTAACTTAGGCTCTGTGTTTACAATGTTTTGTGGGTTTAACTTAGGCTCTGTGTTTACAATGTTTTGTGGGTTTAACTTAGGCTCAGTGTTTACAATGTTTTGTGGGTTTAACTTAGGCTCTGTGTTTACAATGTTTTGTGGGTTTAACTTAGGCTCAGTGTTTACAATGTTTTGTAGGTTTAACTTAGGCTCTGTGTTTACAATGTTTTGTGGGTTTAACTTAGGCTCTGTGTTTACAATGTTTTGTGGGTTTAACTTAGGCTCTGTGTTTACAATGTTTTGTAGGTTTAACTTAGGCTCAGTGTTTACAATGTTTTGTGGGTTTAACTTAGGCTCAGTGTTTACAATGTTTTGTGGGTTTAACTTAGGCTCTGTGTTTACAATGTTTTGTGGGTTTAACTTAGGCTCTGTGTTTACAATGTTTTGTGGGTTTAACTTAGGCTCTGTGTTTACAATGTTTTGTGGGTTTAACTTAGGCTCTGTGTTTACAATGTTTTGTGGGTTTAACTTAGGCTCTGTGTTTACAATGTTTTGTGGGTTTAACTTAGGCTCTGTGTTTACAATGTTTTGTGGGTTTAACTTAGGCTCTGTGTTTACAATGTTTTGTGGGTTTAACTTAGGCTCTGTGTTTACAATGTTTTGTGGGTTTAACTTAGGCTCAGTGTTTACAATGTTTTGTGGGTTTAACTTAGGCTCTGTGTTTACAATGTTTTGTGGGTTTAACTTAGGCTCTGTGTTTACAATGTTTTGTGGGTTTAACTTAGGCTCAGTGTTTAAAATGTGTTGTAGGTTTAACTTAGGCTCAGTGTTTACAATGTTTTGTGGGTTTAACTTAGGCTCTGTGTTTACAATGTTTTGTGGGTTTAACTTAGGCTCTGTGTTTACAATGTTTTGTGGGTTTAACTTAGGCTCTGTGTTTACAATGTTTTGTGGGTTTAACTTAGGCTCTGTGTTTACAATGTTTTGTGGGTTTAACTTAGGCTCAGTGTTTAAAATGTTTTGTAGGTTTAACTTAGGCTCAGTGTTTACAATGTTTTGTGGGTTTAACTTAGGCTCAGTGTTTACAATGTTTTGTGGGTTTAACTTAGGCTCAGTGTTTACAATGTTTTGTGGGTTTAACTTAGGCTCTGTGTTTACAATGTTTTGTGGGTTTAACTTAGGCTCAGTGTTTACAATGTTTTGTTGGTTTAACTTAGGCTTAGTTTTGCTTAGGCTCAGTGTTTAAAATGTTTTGTTGGTTTAACTTAGGCTCAGTGTTTACAATGTTTTGTGGGTTTAACTTTGGCTCTGTGTTTACAATGTTTTGTGGGTTTAACTTAGGCTCTGTGTTTAGAATGTTTTGTGGGTTTAACTTAGGCTCTGTGTTTACAATGTTTTGTGGGTTTAACTTAGGCTCTGTGTTTACAATGTTTTGTGGGTTTAACTTAGGCTCTGTGTTTACAATGTTTTGTGGGTTTAACTTAGGCTCTGTGTTTACAATGTTTTGTGGGTTTAACTTAGGCTCTGTGTTTACAATGTTTTGTGGGTTTAACTTAGGCTCAGTGTTTACAATGTTTTGTGGGTTTAACTTAGGCTCTGTGTTTACAATGTTTTGTGGGTTTAACTTAGGCTCAGTGTTTACAATGTTTTGTGGGTTTAACTTAGGCTCTGTGTTTACAATGTTTTGTGGGTTTAACTTAGGCTCTGTGTTTACAATGTTTTGTGGGTTTAACTTAGGCTCTGTGTTTACAATGTTTTGTGGGTTTAACTTAGGCTCTGTGTTTACAATGTTTTGTGGGTTTAACTTAGGCTCTGTGTTTACAATGTTTTGTGGGTTTAACTTAGGCTCTGTGTTTACAATGTTTTGTGGGTTTAACTTAGGCTCTGTGTTTACAATGTTTTGTGGGTTTAACTTAGGCTCTGTGTTTACAATGTTTTGTGGGTTTAACTTAGGCTCTGTGTGTTTACAATGTTTTGTGGGTTTAACTTAGGCTCTGTGTTTACAATGTTTTGTGGGTTTAACTTAGGCTCTGTGTTTACAATGTTTTGTGGGTTTAACTTAGGTTTAACTTAGGCTCTGTGTTTACAATGTTTTGTGGGTTTAACTTAGGCTCTGTGTTTACAATGTTTTGTAGGTTTAACTTAGGCTCTGTGTTTACAATGTTTTGTAGGTTTAACTTAGGCTCTGTGTTTACAATGTTTTGTGGGTTTAACTTAGGCTCAGTGTTTAAAATGTGTTGTAGGTTTAACAATGTTTTGTGGGTTTAACTTAGGCTCTGTGTTTACAATGTTTTGTGGGTTTAACTTAGGCTCTGTGTTTACAATGTTTTGTAGGTTTAACTTAGGCTCTGTGTTTACAATGTTTTGTGGGTTTAACTTAGGCTCTGTGTTTACAATGTTTTGTGGGTTTAACTTAGGCTCTGTGTTTACAATGTTTTGTGGGTTTAACTTAGGCTCTGTGTTTACAATGTTTTGTAGGTTTAACTTAGGCTCAGTGTTTACAATGTTTTGTGGGTTTAACTTAGGCTCTGTGTTTACAATGTTTTGTGGGTTTAACTTAGGCTCTGTGTTTACAATGTTTTGTAGGTTTAACTTAGGCTCTGTGTTTACAATGTTTTGTGGGTTTAACTTAGGCTCTGTGTTTACAATGTTTTGTGGGTTTAACTTAGGCTCAGTGTTTACAATGTTTTGTGGGTTTAACTTAGGCTCTGTGTTTACAATGTTTTGTGGGTTTAACTTAGGCTCTGTGTTTACAATGTTTTGTGGGTTTAACTTAGGCTCTGTGTTTACAATGTTTTGTGGGTTTAACTTAGGCTCTGTGTTTACAATGTTTTGTGGGTTTAACTTAGGCTCTGTGTTTACAATGTTTTGTGGGTTTAACTTAGGCTCTGTGTTTACAATGTTTTGTGGGTTTAACTTAGGCTCTGTGTTTACAATGTTTTGTGGGTTTAACTTAGGCTCTGTGTTTACAATGTTTTGTGGGTTTAACTTAGGCTCTGTGTTTACAATGTTTTGTGGGTTTAACTTAGGCTCTGTGTTTACAATGTTTTGTGGGTTTAACTTAGGCTCTGTGTTTACAATGTTTTGTGGGTTTAACTTAGGCTCTGTGTTTACAATGTTTTGTGGGTTTAACTTAGGCTCTGTGTTTACAATGTTTTGTAGGTTTAACTTAGGCTCTGTGTTTACAATGTTTTGTGGGTTTAACTTAGGCTCTGTGTTTACAATGTTTTGTGGGTTTAACTTAGGCTCTGTGTTTACAATGTTTTGTGGGTTTAACTTAGGCTCTGTGTTTACAATGTTTTGTAGGTTTAACTTAGGCTCTGTGTTTACAATGTTTTGTGGGTTTAACTTAGGCTCTGTGTTTACAATGTTTTGTGGGTTTAACTTAGGCTCTGTGTTTACAATGTTTTGTGGGTTTAACTTAGGCTCTGTGTTTACAATGTTTTGTGGGTTTAACTTAGGCTCTGTGTTTACAATGTTTTGTGGGTTTAACTTAGGCTCTGTGTTTACAATGTTTTGTGGGTTTAACTTAGGCTCTGTGTTTACAATGTTTTGTGGGTTTAACTTAGGCTCTGTGTTTACAATGTTTTGTGGGTTTAACTTAGGCTCTGTGTTTACAATGTTTTGTGGGTTTAACTTAGGCTCTGTGTTTACAATGTTTTGTGGGTTTAACTTAGGCTCTGTGTTTACAATGTTTTGTGGGTTTAACTTAGGCTCTGTGTTTACAATGTTTTGTGGGTTTAACTTAGGCTCTGTGTTTACAATGTTTTGTGGGTTTAACTTAGGCTCTGTGTTTACAATGTTTTGTGGGTTTAACTTAGGCTCAGTGTTTACAATGTTTTGTGGGTTTAACTTAGGCTCTGTGTTTACAATGTTTTGTGGGTTTAACTTAGGCTCTGTGTTTACAATGTTTTGTGGGTTTAACTTAGGCTCTGTGTTTACAATGTGTTTACAATGTTTTGTGGGTTTAACTTAGGCTTTGTTTAAATGTTTTGTGGGTTTAACTTAGGCTCTGTGTTTACAATGTTTTGTGGGTTTAACTTAGGCTCTGTGTTTACAATGTTTTGTGGGTTTAACTTAGGCTCTGTGTTTACAATGTTTTGTGGGTTTAACTTAGGCTCTGTGTTTACAATGTTTTGTGTGGTTTAACTTAGGCTCTGTGTTTACAATGTTTTGTGGGTTTAACTTAGGCTCTGTGTTTACAATGTTTTGTGGGTTTAACTTAGGCTCAGTGTTTACAATGTTTTGTGGGTTTAACTTAGGCTCTGTGTTTACAATGTTTTGTGGGTTTAACTTAGGCTCTGTGTTTACAATGTTTTGTGGGTTTAACTTAGGCTCTGTGTTTACAATGTTTTGTGGGTTTAACTTAGGCTCTGTGTTTACAATGTTTTGTGGGTTTAACTTAGGCTCTGTGTTTACAATGTTTTGTGGGTTTAACTTAGGCTCTGTGTTTACAATGTTTTGTGGGTTTAACTTAGGCTCTGTGTTTACAATGTTTTGTGGGTTTAACTTAGGCTCTGTGTTTACAATGTTTTGTGGGTTTAACTTAGGCTCAGTGTTTAACTTAGGCTCAATGTGTTTACAATGTTTTGTTTTGTAGGTTTAACTTAGGCTCTGTGTTTACAATGTTTTGTAGGTTTAACTTAGGCTCTGTGTTTACAATGTTTTGTGGGGCTTTAACTTAGGCTCTGTGTTTACAATGTTTTGTAGGTTTAACTTAGGCTCTGTGTTTACAATGTTTTGTGGGTTTAACTTAGGCTCTGTGTTTACAATGTTTTGTAGGTTTAACTTAGGCTCTGTGTTTACAATGTTTTGTGGGTTTAACTTAGGCTCTGTGTTTACAATGTTTTGTAGGTTTAACTTAGGCTCTGTGTTTACAATGTTTTGTAGGTTTAACTTAGGCTCTGTGTTTACAATGTTTTGTAGGTTTAACTTAGGCTCTGTGTTTACAATGTTTTGTAGGTTTAACTTAGGCTCTGTGTTTACAATGTTTTGTGGGTTTAACTTAGGCTCTGTGTTTACAATGTTTTGTAGGTTTAACTTAGGCTCTGTGTTTACAATGTTTTGTGGGTTTAACTTAGGCTCTGTGTTTACAATGTTTTGTAGGTTTAACTTAGGCTCTGTGTTTACAATGTTTTGTGGGTTTAACTTAGGCTCTGTGTTTACAATGTTTTGTGGGTTTAACTTAGGCTCTGTGTTTACAATGTTTTGTGGGTTTAACTTAGGCTCTGTGTTTACAATGTTTTGTGGGTTTAACTTAGGCTCTGTGTTTACAATGTTTTGTTGGTTTAACTTAGGCTCTGTGTTTACAATGTTTTGTTGGTTTAACTTAGGCTCTGTGTTTACAATGTTTTGTGGGTTTAACTTAGGCTCTGTGTTTACAATGTTTTGTTGGTTTAACTTAGGCTCTGTGTTTACAATGTTTTGTTGGTTTAACTTAGGCTCTGTGTTTACAATGTTTTGTGGGTTTAACTTAGCCTCTGTGTTTACAATGTATTGTGGGTTTAACTTAGGCTCTGTGTTTACAATGTTTTGTTGGTTTAACTTAGGCTCTGTGTTTACAATGTTTTGTTGGTTTAACTTAGGCTCTGTGTTTACAATGTTTTGTGGGTTTAACTTAGGCTCTGTGTTTACAATGTTTTGTGGGTTTAACTTAGGCTCTGTGTTTACAATGTTTTGTAGGTTTAACTTAGGCTCTGTGTTTAAAAGGTTTTGTAGGTTTAACTTATGCTCTGGTTTAACTTAGGCTCTGTGTTTACAATGTTTTGTGGGTTTAACTTAGGCTCTGTGTTTACAATGTTTTGTTGGTTTAACTTAGGCTCTGTGTTTACAATGTTTTGTAGGTTTAACTTAGGCTCTGTGTTTACAATGTTTTGTGGGTTTAACTTAGGCTCTGTGTTTACAATGTTTTGTAGGTTTAACTTAGGCTCAGTGTTTACAATGTTTTGTGGGTTTAACTTAGGCTCTGTGTTTACAATGTTTTGTTGGTTTAACTTAGGCTCTGTGTTTACAATGTTTTGTAGGTTTAACTTAGGCTCTGTGTTTACAATGTTTTGTGGGTTTAACTTAGGCTCTGTGTTTACAATGTTTTGTAGGTTTAACTTAGGCTCTGTGTTTACAATGTTTTGTTGGTTTAACTTAGGCTCAGTGTTTACAATGTTTTGTTGGTTTAACTTAGGCTCAGTGTTTACAATGTTTTGTTGGTTTAACTTAGGCTCAGTGTTTACAATGTTTTGTTGGTTTAACTTAGGCTCTGTGTTTACAATGTTTTGTTGGTTTAACTTAGGCTCTGTGTTTACAATGTTTTGTTGGTTTAACTTAGGCTCTGTGTTTACAATGTTTTGTAGGTTTAACTTAGGCTCAGTGTTTACAATGTTTTGTGTGTTTAACTTAGGCTCTGTGTTTACAATGTTTTGTTGGTTTAACTTAGGCTCTGTGTTTACAATGTTTTGTAGGTTTAACTTAGGCTCTGTGTTTACAATGTTTTGTGGGTTTAACTTAGGCTCTGTGTTTACAATGTTTTGTAGGTTTAACTTAGGCTCTGTGTTTACAATGTTTTGTTGGTTTAACTTAGGCTCAGTGTTTACAATGTTTTGTTGGTTTAACTTAGGCTCAGTGTTTACAATGTTTTGTTGGTTTAACTTAGGCTCAGTGTTTACAATGTTTTGTTGGTTTAACTTAGGCTCTGTGTTTACAATGTTTTGTTGGTTTAACTTAGGCTCTGTGTTCACAATGTTTTGTTGGTTTAACTTAGGCTCTGTGTTTACAATGTTTTGTAGGTTTAACTTAGGCTCAGTGTTTACAATGTTTTGTTGGTTTAACTTAGGCTCAGTGTTTACAATGTTTTGTTGGTTTAACTTAGGCTCAGTGTTTACAATGTTTTGTTGGTTTAACTTAGGCTCAGTGTTTACAATGTTTTGTTGGTTTAACTTAGGCTCAGTGTTTACAATGTTTTGTTGGTTTAACTTAGGCTCTGTGTTTACAATGTTTTGTGGGTTTAACTTAGGCTCTGTGTTTACAATGTTTTGTGGGTTTAACTTAGGCTCAGTGTTTACAATGTTTTGTGGGTTTAACTTAGGCTCTGTGTTTACAATGTTTTGTGGGTTTAACTTAGGCTCTGTGTTTACAATGTTTTGTGGGTTTAACTTAGGCTCAGTGTTTACAATGTTTTGTGGGTTTAACTTAGGCTCTGTGTTTACAATGTTTTGTAGGTTTAACTTAGGCTCAGTGTTTACAATGTTTTGTGGGTTTAACTTAGGCTCTGTGTTTACAATGTTTTGTGGGTTTAACTTAGGCTCAGTGTTTACAATGTTTTGTAGGTTTAACTTAGGCTCAGTGTTTACAATGTTTTGTGGGTTTAACTTAGGCTCAGTGTTTACAATGTTTTGTAGGTTTAACTTAGGCTCAGTGTTTACAATGTTTTGTGGGTTTAACTTAGGCTCTGTGTTTACAATGTTTTGTGGGTTTAACTTAGGCTCTGTGTTTACAATGTTTTGTGGGTTTAACTTAGGCTCTGTGTTTACAATGTTTTGTGGGTTTACCTTAGGCTCTGTGTTTACAATGTTTTGTGGGTTTAACTTAGGCTCTGTGTTTACAATGTTTTGTGGGTTTAACTTAGGCTCTGTGTTTACAATGTTTTGTGGGTTTAACTTAGGCTCTGTGTTTACAATGTTTTGTGGGTTTAACTTAGGCTCTTTGTTTACAATGTTTTGAGGGTTTAACTTAGGCTCTGTGTTTACAATGTTTTGTGGGTTTAACTTAGGCTCTGTGTTTACAATGTTTTGTAGGTTTAACTTAGGCTCTGTGTTTACAATGTTTTGTAGGTTTAACTTAGGCTCTGTGTTTACAATGTTTTGTAGGTTTAACTTAGGCTCAGTGTTTACAATGTTTTGTGGGTTTAACTTAGGCTCAGTGTTTACAATGTTTTGTGGGTTTAACTTAGGCTCTGTGTTTACAATGTTTTGTGGGTTTAACTTAGGCTCTGTGTTTACAATGTTTTGTGGGTTTAACTTAGGCTCTGTGTTTACAATGTTTTGTGGGTTTAACTTAGGCTCAGTGTTTACAATGTTTTGTGGGTTTAACTTAGGCTCTGTGTTTACAATGTTTTGTGGGTTTAACTTAGGCTCTGTGTTTACAATGTTTTGTAGGTTTTACTTAGGCTCAGTGTTTACAATGTTTTGTGGGTTTAACTTAGGCTCTGTGTTTACAATGTTTTGTAGGTTTTACTTATGCTCAGTGTTTACAATGTTTTGTGGGTTTAACTTAGGCTCTGTGTTTACAATGTTTTGTGGGTTTAACTTAGGCTCAGTGTTTACAATGTTTTGTGGGTTTAACTTAGGCTCTGTGTTTACAATGTTTTGTGGGTTTAACTTAGGCTCAGTGTTTACAATGTTTTGTGGGTTTAACTTAGGCTCTGTGTTTACAATGTTTTGTGGGTTTAACTTAGGCTCTGTGTTTACAATGTTTTGTAGGTTTTACTTAGGCTCAGTGTTTACAATGTTTTGTGGGTTTAACTTAGGCTCTGTGTTTACAATGTTTTGTGGGTTTAACTTAGGCTCAGTGTTTACAATGTTTTGTGGGTTTAACTTAGGCTCTGTGTTTACAATGTTTTGTAGGTTTTACTTAGGCTCTGTGTTTACAATGTTTTGTGGGTTTAACTTAGGCTCTGTGTTTACAATGTTTTGTAGGTTTAACTTAGGCTCAGTGTTTACAATGTTTTGTGGGTTTAACTTAGGCTCTGTGTTTACAATGTTTTGTGGGTTTAACTTAGGCTCAGTGTTTACAATGTTTTGTGGGTTTAACTTAGGCTCTGTGTTTACAATGTTTTGTAGGTTTTACTTAGGATCTGTGTTTACAATGTTTTGTGGGTTTAACTTAGGCTCTGTGTTTACAATGTTTTGTAGGTTTAACTTAGGCTCTGTGTTTACAATGTTTTGTGGGTTTAACTTAGGCTCTGTGTTTACAATGTTTTGTGGGTTTAACTTAGGCTCTGTGTTTACAATGTTTTGTAGGTTTAACTTAGGCTCAGTGTTTACAATGTTTTGTGGGTTTAACTTAGGCTCAGTGTTTACAATGTTTTGTGGGTTTAACTTAGGCTCTGTGTTTACAATGTTTTGTGGGTTTAACTTAGGCTCTGTGTTTACAATGTTTTGTGGGTTTAACTTAGGCTCTGTGTTTACAATGTTTTGTAGGTTTAACTTAGGCTCAGTGTTTACAATGTTTTGTGGGTTTAACTTAGGCTCTGTGTTTACAATGTTTTGTGGGTTTAACTTAGGCTCTGTGTTTACAATGTTTTGTAGGTTTAACTTAGGCTCAGTGTTTACAATGTTTTGTGGGTTTAACTTAGGCTCTGTGTTTACAATGTTTTGTAGGTTTAAATTAGGCTCAGTGTTTACAATGTTTTGTGGGTTTAACTTAGGCTCTGTGTTTACAATGTTTTGTGGGTTTAACTTAGGCTCTGTGTTTACAATGTTTTGTAGGTTTAACTTAGGCTCTGTGTTTGCAATGTTTTGTGGGTTTAACTTAGGCTCTGTGTTTACAATGTTTTGTAGGTTTAACTTAGGCTCAGTGTTTACAATGTTTTGTGGGTTTAACTTAGGCTCTGTGTTTACAATGTTTTGTAGGTTTAACTTAGGCTCAGTGTTTACAATGTTTTGTGGGTTTAACTTAGGCTCTGTGTTTACAATGTTTTGTGGGTTTAACTTAGGCTCTGTGTTTACAATGTTTTGTAGGTTTAAATTAGGCTCAGTGTTTACAGTGTTTTGTGGGTTTAACTTAGGCTCTGTGTTTACAATGTTTTGTGGGTTTAACTTAGGCTCTGTGTTTACAATGTTTTGTAGGTTTAACTTAGGCTCTGTGTTTACAATGTTTTGTGGGTTTAACTTAGGCTCTGTGTTTACAATGTTTTGTAGGTTTAACTTAGGCTCAGTGTTTAAAATGTGTTGTAGGTTTAACTTAGGCTCAGTGTTTACAATGTGTTTACAGCGTGTTGTATATAAATTGTGTAATTCGTAAAGGTAATTACATAATTTATATATTCTAGGTTTAAACTTTAAACCATTATAAAGATCGGTTTACTTTTTCAGCCTAATATCCAAATTTTTCAGTGCTCCAGAAAAGCATAATTCTCCATCAATTTTATAAATGCAATTTTCTTCTTTGAGCCTACACAGCTCATGCTACACAGCTCACTTAACTATTAGAACCTCCTGCATGCGAGACTCACCAATGCTTAAAGTTTGAAGCTGACCAGAAGAGGCATTCTTTAGTCATTGCACGGATTCCAATATTTCCAAGTTTTTTTTTTTTTTAATTCTGTTAGTACATCAGCCTACCTAGGTGGGAGACGGCCAGTTTGTTGAATGACAAAAAAATCAGCAAATTTGCACCTGCGCATTCTAATCTTCCTGGGTATTATTATTTTAATGAAATATCTGTGATAAATGTTAAAGGTGCTCAGATGAGGCGAAGTCCACACATTATTATATGTAAATCAATATCACATTTTGTATAATTATCAAATTTGACTTTAGGCAGCCCATTAACAACGCAATCTTTCAGGCAGACTTGCTGATGTTGTTTATTCCCTCATCTATGTTGTTTAAGTAGACTGTGAACAACAAGGGCCAGAGTACTGACCCTTGTGGAATATCATATGAAACTTGTACCCATTCTTATTTCACCCTATTCATGCAAACTCTCTGTTGTCAATTGGATAAACCATTCTTCGAACCAGGAGAGAAGATCTTCTGCCATACCATGTGCCGCTACTTTATCACGCTCCTGTGTGGAATATTCCACTGGCCCAAATATCCTAGTGAAATAGGTTAATATATTCGTAAGACAAATTGGCTTCGAACTACATCCGCAGATATCGATTCCATCAACTTTGGCACAGATGAGGTTAACCGTTTGGTTTACAATTTGACGCTAATGGCCAATATAAAGCTTCGTAAATCAGTATAACACTGGTCATCTTCCAGGTATTCTGTACGATGCCCGAGTATAGTAAATTACTGAAGAGATTACTTACGGTTTGCCTAGTTCCTCTTTACATTTCATTGGGATCCATGAAAACATTTCATCAGAAGCCTTTGAGCTATATACGAATTTTTCCAGCGCCATTGACATTTTTATTCTTTACAGATGGTTTAATTATATAGAAATGTCAGAGAAAGTTAAGTTGCTGCATAGGTAGACGTCGATGCATGTGTTTGTGTTCCTGTATTGTATGTTTAGCAAGTTTATATGTATACGCACATGTATACATGTATGTATGTATACATGTATGTATGTATACGCATGCGTGTAATATATTTTGTATGGTTTACAGGTCTCCCTCGACGAGACTGAGGCTTCGCCAGACTGAGGAGAGTGAGATGGGAGAGTCATGGGCAGTGGACAACCTGTACATCGGCAGACAGTGTCCTGGACTCTGTTCTGGTCACGGTCACTGTACACACGACGGCTGCAGGTATGTACCCTGACTCTACTACAGATGCGTACCCCTGGCTCTTCTGGATGGAAATAAATGGTATAAAATACCGACACAATGGCAATATAAACACAAATGCAGTATAATGTGATCCTTTATTGACTACGTTTCGCCCACACAGTGGGCTTTTTCAAGTCACAAACAGAACTACCTGGGGTGGAAGGAACGCGAGTATTTATAGTCCGGCTGAGGTCAGGTGAAGAATGCTGCATCTGATGTTGTACCGAGTTGGGTTGTAGAGTCTAAAAACTTGGGTAGCTTGGAAAGGAGACTGGACAAGTTTGTGAGCAGACCTTCTACAGTGTTCTTATGTGGGATAGCGATGAAGAAGTTTCTTGGCAAGTGGTTCCGCTATGTTATAGAAGCCACTATTCTGGTTGAAGTTGTCGGATATAGAAATAAGTGATGATTCCAGGATTCTTCGGTATTGAGTGTTGTCTTCTGTGGCGATAAGTCTTGAGTTTCTGTAGTTTATCAAGTGGTTGTGTGAATTACGGTGTTGTACGCAGGCATTCCTTGTGTCGTCAGACCTGCTTGCGTATTGGTGTTCTGAAATACGTGTTTGGAGGTCCCTTGATGTTTCGCCCACGTATAACTTGTTGCAACAAGTTATACGTGGGCGAAACATCAAGGGACCTCCAAACACGTATTTCAGAACACCAATACGCAAGCAGGTCTGACGACACAAGGAATGCCTGCGTACAACACCGTAATTCACACAACCACTTGATAAACTACAGAAACTCAAGACTTATCGCCACAGAAGACAACACTCAATACCGAAGAATCCTGGAATCATCACTTATTTCTATATCCGACAACTTCAACCAGAATAGTGGCTTCTATAACATAGCGGAACCACTTGCCAAGAAACTTCTTCATCGCTATCCCACATAAGAACACTGTAGAAGGTCTGCTCACAAACTTGTCCAGTCTCCTTTCCAAGCTACCCAAGTTTTTAGACTCTACAACCCAACTCGGTACAACATCAGATGCAGCATTCTTCACCTGACCTCAGCCGGACTATAAATACTCGCGTTCCTTCCACCCCAGGTAGTTCTGTTTGTGACTTGAAAAAGCCCACTGTGTGGGCGAAACGTAGTCAATAAAGGATCACATTATACTGCATTTGTGTTTATATTGCCACTGGCTCTTCTGTTGGTATGTACCCTGGATCTGCTGTAGCTGTTTATTCTGGCTCTACTGTAGATGTGTACTTTGGCTCTACTGTAGGTGTGTACTCTGGCTCTACTCTAGGTGTGTACTCTCTGTCAGTTCAGACTGTAGCAAGTTTCTTTTTCAAGGTTTTCCAGGAAGGCTGTGATCTGGACACTGTACCAGAAACTTGCCTATTTTTGTTATTACGTGAAATATAAATATAATATTAGTGTCTATACATATGTACTCTGAATATTAGAAAGTCAATAAAATTTTCAGAAAATAATAAGATGTACTCTTATCAGTATAACACGTACATGACTGGAATTCTTCATAAATTAGTTACAATTTCCAATAAAATAATGAGTTTAAAAAATATGAAATACATTTTTAAGATAGTTCTACGTATAAGTAAATAATTACTTGATGGAGAAGATGCAGAACTTTGGGAAAAATCTGTTCTTATCTTGATTAACTTTTACTGTAGAAAATATATGAATTCTAATACCATAGCTACGGAAAAGAGAGTAGGACAGACAGGTGCAAGTGATGGACCAAAAGGTCGAGGTTCTCATACACCAAACTTGGACATCAGACATGACTGTACTGTGGGAACAAGTGACAAATTAATTATTCACAGTCTAATTCCTCTGCCTCGTTGTTATGTTGGTGAAGCTGAGACACAAGAGGCGATAGAATCATTAATGAGGATAAAATGAGCTGAATTATGAATGTTGTGAAACTCTGTGTGTTTATAATGATGGTGATCTCATAGCAGCTGAGGCAAGTGTCATCATGCTTGCCAACTTTGATTTAATTCGATCAATCGGCGTCTCCTAAAATAATAATAATAATAAAAAAAAAAGAAAAAAAAAAAAAAAAAAAAAAAAAAAAAAGACGACCGCCCTTCTGGATCGCTTGATGACCTGAAAACAATGTTAGGTCTCCACCTCGGCAAAAACATGACCACGGTGAACGTACGTGGTAAAATTGCTACGAGGTGTGGTGATCCAAAAAAAGAAGAAACACTTTTACCATCATTCACTCCATCACTGTTTTGCCAGAGGGCCGCTGATACTATAGTTCAAAACTTCAAATATCCCCACCCGTCCTTCAGAGTGTACTGTACTTCCCACCTCCAGGACTCGAGTCCGGAGGTTTCCCTGATTCCTTTCATTCATGTTACCTCGCTTAGTCATTCTATTTTGTTCTATTCTCTCTAAATGTCCGAACCACCTCAACAACCCCTCCTCAGCCTTCTGGATAATACTCTTAGTAACCCTGCACTTCCTCCTAATTTCCAGACTACGGATTCTCTACATTATATTCACACCGCACATTGCCTTCAGATACGACATCTCCACTGCCTCCAGCCTTCTCCTTGTTGCAACATTCACCACCTATGCTTCACACCCATATATGAGCGTTGGTACCACCATACTCACATACATTCCCCTTTTCACTTCCATACATAACATTCTTTGTCTCCATAGATTCCTCGACGTGCCACTCACTTTTTTCCCCTCGTCAATTCTGTGATTCACCTCGTCATCCAAAGACCCATCTCCCAAATATCTGAACATATTCACGTCCTTTATACTCCCTCCAATCTGATATCCAGTCTTTCATTACCTATTTTTTTTTGTTACCCTCATCACCTTGCTCTTTCCAATGCTCACTTTTAATTTTCTTCTTTTACATACCCTCCCATATTCGTCCACCTTGTTCTGCATCTTCTCTGCAAAATCTCCCAAAAGTACAGTGTCATTAGCAAAAAGCAACTATGTGTATCTATCAGTGAATATACACTCAATGATTTTACTCTATGTTTGAAGGATTATTGATTCTTGATGTTAGTGTATCAGTGTTTGGTTAATGGAGCTTAATTAAATTCTGTTGACTCTACGAGGGTCATTAAGGCTGCATTCCACCTTGTTCACCACCACTTAAGAATACTTTAATTACTAAAATTGGGATCAAAATAAACTCTTAGTGTACATACGCTGATGAAAATATACCTCTCTAGTATACACACGCTGATGAAAATATACCTCTCTAGTATACACACGCTGATGAAAATATACCTCTCTAGTATACACACGCTGATGAAAATATACTTCTCTGTGAATAACATTCTGTTTGTACGAGTGAATTTCATCTGGGTAATATTTTGTTGGTTTTCCCAGGTGCGACGCTGACTTCCACGGTCACAAGTGTCTGCCGCTGCACAAACTTCACCGCCAGGTGGACGCCACCTTCGACGCAGATGACGACGTGGCTAAGTATGCCTTCCAAGTGACCGGGGGTTCCGTGGTGACGCAGGAGGATGGCTGTGGCTTCGTCGTCTCCGGCGGCAGCTTGTACTTTGGCGCTGTCAGTACTAACCACCAGTTACTTTAAGCAGTATAAAAGAATGTGAGAATGAGGGAGCATCGCAGCAGGTCCACTGGCCCAGGCTAGGCAGGTCCACTGGCCCAGGCTAGGCAGGTCCACTGGCCCAGGCTAGGCAGGTCTTACTCTAAACCAGTCTGTGGCGAAAGACACATTAACAAAACACTTACTACATTTTTTTACGGAAATAAGATGCCCTAACTATTTCCGCAACTTATTGGTAATACATACAAGGTATTCAACATAAAATTCAGTCATTCTAACTCGTAAATTTGTCCAAACTATTTTAAAACCGCCAAAGGTTTTATCTTACAAGGTACGTTTGATCAAATCATGTCAAGTTTGATCAAAATTATGGAACAAATATTTTATGCGAGTTACCACGAGACAACTGGGGCTTTAGATGACGAATATCCTGTGTTTACTGTGAGTAAACACACCAGTTGTAACTTAGCTGATGTGTTCTCTCACAGTAAACACACCAGTTGTAACTTAGCTGATGTGTTCTCTCACAGTAAACACACCAGTTGTAACTTAGCTGATGTGTTCTCTCACAGTAAATACACCAGTTGTAACTTAGCTGGTGTGTTCACTCACAGTAAACACACCAGTTGTAACTTAGCTGGTGTGTTCACTCACAGTAAACACACCAGTTGTAACTTAGCTGATGTGTTCACTCACAGTAAACACACCAGTTGTAACTTAGCTGATGTGTTCTCTCACAGTAAATACACCAGTTGTAACTTAGCTGGTGTGTTCACTCACAGTAAACACACCAGTTGTAACTTAGCTGGTGTGTTCACTCACAGTAAACACACCAATTGTAACTTAGCTGATGTGTTCTCTCACAGTAAACACACCAGTTGTAACTTAGCTGATGTGTTCTCTCACAGTAAATACACCAGTTGTAACTTAGCTGGTGTGTTCACTCACAGTAAACACACCAGTTGTAACTTAGCTGGTGTGTTTTCTCACAGTAAATACACCAGTTGTAACTTAGCTGATGTGTTCACTCACAGTAAACACACCAGTTGTAACTTAGCTGGTGTGTTCTCTCACAGTAAACACACCAGTTGTAACTTAGCTGGTGTGTTCACTCACAGTAAACACACCAGTTGTAACTTAGCTGGTGTGTTCTCTCACAGTAAACACACCAGTTGTAACTTAGCTGGTGTCTTCTCTCACAGTAAATACACCAGTTGTAACTTAGCTGGTGTGTTCACTCACAGTAAACACACCAGTTGTAACTTAGCTGGTGTGTTCACTCACAGTAAACACACCAGTTGTAACTTAGCTGGTGTGTTCACTCACAGTAAACACACCAGTTGTAACTTAGCTGGTGTGTTCACTCACAGTAAACACACCAGTTGTAACTTAGCTGGTGTGTTCACTCACAGTAAACACACCAGTTGTAACTTAGCTGGTGTGTTCTCTCACAGTAAACACACCAGTTGTAACTTAGCTGGTGTGTTCACTCACAGTAAACACACCAGTTGTAACTTAGCTGGTGTGTTCTCTCACAGTAAACACACCAGTTGTAACTTAGCTGGTGTCTTCTCTCACAGTAAATACACCAGTTGTAACTTAGCTGGTGTGTTCACTCACAGTAAACACACCAGTTGTAACTTAGCTGGTGTGTTCACTCACAGTAAACACACCAGTTGTAACTTAGCTGGTGTGTTCACTCACAGTAAACACCAGCTTTATCTCCGACAGTGGAGTTTTAATACCCACAGCGTGGCTTTTATTACACAGTGTCTTCCTGCTTAGTGTGTCTTTATATTATCAAGTCACGTCGCAGTGGTGTGGCACAAACAATTCTTATCGGAAATTATGGTTGAGGGTGAGAGATAATGTTGCAGTGTCACCTACAGTGAAGGTAAATACATTATGATGATGTAAGCTAGTGTACAGTAATATTAATTTTTAATATACATTAAATTAATGACAATCGCTAAACTAATGGGAGACCTTTCAGCGTTTATGGTAGTTAAATGTATGTTGGTGCTAAGCTCACTGGAATTATGTTGGCTCTCCTTTACCTTTCTTCTTAATGCTGGTGAAGAGTTCTTGATCCAAGGAATTGAAGGCACCTTTCTCTTAGGTCAAATCAACGTAGAGTTCTCTAAGAAGAAGCTGGATCATTACTTCCGCCAAGTGTTATGTTAATCAGTCTGTGATGGTTGTGTAGAGCAGCTGGATGCTAACACCAACAACTTCCTTGAAGCACCCAAGGCCGGGCTGGGGTCAGGCCGGGCTGGGGTCAGGCCGGGCTGGGGTCAGGCCGGGCTGGGGTCAGGCTAATTAATAATATAAACAAAAGAGTGAAACTGAGTGAATGTTGAAGAATTAACAAGAATGTTAACTAAGAGAATGTTTGTAAAATAACTCGTGTAATGTGAACATTCTTCTCTCTTGTTCCATTTTTAATGTAAATATTCCAGTCCACTGTTGTCAAAATGTCATGTGTGTACTCACCTAGTTGTGGTTTCAGGGGTCCAATCACAGCTCCTGGCCCCGCCTCTTCACTGGCCGCTACTAGGTCACTCTTCCCGCTCCATGAGCTTTATCATACCTCTTCTTAAAACTATGTATGGATCCTGCCTCCACTACATCACTTTCAAAACTATTCCACTTCCTGACAACTCTGTGACTGAAGGAATACTTCCTAACATCCCTGTGATTCATCTGAGTCTTCAATTTATAACTGTGTTCCCTTGTTGTTGTGTCCTATCTCTGGAACATTTTGTATCTGTCCACCTTGTCAATTCCCCTCAGTATTTTGTATGACGTTATCATATCGCCCCTCTCTCTCCTGTCCTCCAGTGTCGTCAGGTCGATTTCCCTTAACCTCTCCTCGTAGGAAATACCCCTTAGCTCCGGGATTAGTCTTGTTGCAAGCCTTTGCACTTTCTCTAACTTCGTTGCATGCTTGGTTAGATGTGGGTTTCAAACTGGTGCTGCATACTCCAATATAGGCCTGACATACCTGTGTAGCGGGTCCTGGTGTTATACTCATCCAGTGTTATACTCACCCCAAGATCTTTGGGGTGAGTATAATACCGGGTTTGTAGTCTCTGGCCCCCTCGACTGTACTCCATCTGCGGTCTTCTGTGCCCTTCCCCAATCTTCAAGTCTTTGCACTTGGTGGGATTGAACTCCAGAAGCCAGTTTCTGGACCAGGCCTGCAACCTGTCCAGATCCCTTTGTAGTACTGCCTGGTCCTCGTCCGATTGAATTCTTCTCATTAACTTCACATCATCTGCAAACAGGGACACTTCTGAATCTATCCCTTCCGTCATGTCATTCACATATACCAAAAATAGCGCTGGTCCTAGGACTGACCCCCGTGGAACCCCGCTCGTTTCAGGCGCCCACTGTGATACCTCGCCATGTACCATGACTCTTTGTTGCCTCCGTCAGGTGTTCTCTGATTCATTGCAGTGCCCTTCCTGTTATACGTGCCTGAACCTCTAGCTTATGCACTAATCTCTTGTGTGTGTGTATGTGTGTGTGTGTGTGTGTATGTGTGTGTGTGTGTGTGTGTGTGTGTGTGTACTCACCTATTTCTACTCACCTATTTCTGCTCACCTATTTCTACTCACCTATTTGTGGCTGCAGGGGTCTTGTCATAGCTCCTGCCCCGCCTCTTCACTATTTGCTATTAGGTCCTCTCTCGCCTTGCTCCATGAGCTTTATCAAACCTCGTCTTAAAACTATGTATGATTTCTGCCTCCACTACGCCGCTTTCTAGGCCATTCCACTGCCTGACTAATCTATGACTAAAGAAATGCTTCCAAACATTCCTTTTACTCATAGGAGTCTTCAACTTCCAGTTGTGACTCCTTGTTTCTGTGTCCCATCTCTGGAACATCCTGTCCCTGTTTTTGTATGTCGTTATCATGTCTCCCCTAACCCTCCTGTCCTCCAGTGTCGTCAGGCCGATTTCCCTTAACCTTTCATCTTAGGACATTCCCCTTAGCCCTTGAACGAACCTTGTCGCAAACCTTTCTCTAATTTCTTAACGTGCTTAACTGGTGCTGCATACTCTAGTATGGGTCTGACGTACAGGGTGTAGTGTCTTGAAAGATTCCTTACTTAGGTATCGGAACGCTAATCTCAGGTTTGCCAGGCGCACATATGCTGCAGCAGTTCTGATTGATGTGTGCTTCCGGAGACATGCTCGGTGTTATACTTACCCCAAGATCTTTCTCCTTGAGTGAGATTTGCAGTCTTTGGCCACCTTGCTTATACTCTGTCTGCGGTCTTCTTTGTCCTTCTCCCTTCTCCGATCTTTATGACTTTGCATTTGGCAGGGTTAAATTCAAGAAGCCAGTTGCTGGACCAGGTGTCCAGCCTGTCCAGGTCTCTTTGAAGTCCTACCTGATCCTCATCTGATTTAAAACTCATTAACTTCACATCATCTGCAAACAGGGACACCTCTGAGTCTGTGCCTTTCATCATGGCATTCACATATACCAAAAATAGCACTGGTCCTAGAACCGACCCCTGTGGGACCCCGCTCGTCACAGGTGCCCACTGTGATACCTCATCACGTACCACGACTCGTTGTTGCCTCCCTGTCAGGTATTCTCTGATCCATTGCAGTGCCCTTCCCGTTATATGCGCCTGATCCTCTAGTTTCTGCACTAATCTCCTGTAAGGAACTGTGCCAAAGGCCTTCTTGCAGTCCAAGAAAATACAATCAACCCACCCCTCTCTCTCGTGTCTTACTTCTGTTACTTTATCATAAAACTCCAGAAGGTTTGTGACGCAGGATTTGCTTTCCATGAATCCGTGCTGATTGTGTGTGTGTGTGTGTGTGTGTGTGTGTGTGTGTGTGTGTGTGTGTGTTGTACTCACCTAGTTGTGGTTGCAGGGGTCGATTCACAGCTCCTGGCCCCGCCTCTTTACTGGATACTACTAGGTCACTCTTCCCGCTCCATGAGCTTTATCATACCTCTTCTTAAAGCTATGTATGGATCCTGCCTCCACTACATCGCTTCCCAAACTATTCCACTTCCTGACTACTATGTGACTGAAGAAATACTTCCAAACATCCCTGTGGTTCATCTGTCTTCAACTTCCAACTGTGACCCCTTGTTGCTGTGTGTGTGTGTGTGTGTGTGTGTGTGTGTGTGTGTGTGTGTGTGTGTGTGTGTGTGTGTGTGTATGTGTGTGTGTGTGTATGTGTGTGTGTGTGCGTTTGCACATACGTTGGTGTACGTAATGTTATGGGTGTGTGTGTGTGTGTGCGTCTGTACACAGGTGGGTGTACGCAATGTTATGAGTGTATGTGTGGTTTTGTGTACGTATTGTTGTGAGTGTGTATCTACAGGTGGGTGTACGTAATGTTATGAGTGTGTGTGTACATGGGCTGGTGTACGTAATGCTATGAGTGTGTGTGTACATACAGGCTGATGTACGTAATGTTATGACTGTGTGTGTACACACATGCTGGTGTACGTAATGTTATGAGAGTGTGTGTGCACAGAGGCTGGTGTACGTAATGTTATGAGAGTGTGTGTACACAGAGGCTGGTGTACGTAATGTTATGAGTGTGTGTGTACACAAAGGCTGGTGTACGTAATATTATGAGTGTGTGTACACACAGGCTGGTGTACGTAATGCTATGAGAGTGTGTGTACACAGAGCCTGGTGTACGTAATGTTATGAGTGTGTGTGTACACACAGGCTGGTGTACGTAATGGTATGAGTGTGTGTGTACACACAGGCTGATGTACGTAATGTTATGACTGTGTGTGTACACACAGGCTGGTGTACGTGGTATTATGAGAATGTGTACACAGAGGCTGGTGTATGTAATGTTATGAGTGTGTGTGTACACACCGGCTGGTGTACGTAATGTTATGAGTGTGTGTGTACACACAGGCTGGTGTACGTAGTGTTATGAGAGTGTGTACACAGAGGCTGGTGTACGTAATGTTATGAGTGTGTGTGTACACACAGGCTGGTGTACGTAATGTTATGAGTGTGTGTGTACACACAGGCTGGTGTACGTAGTGTTATGAGTGTGTGTGTACACACAGGCTGGTGTACGTAATGTTATGAGTGTGTGTGTACACACAGGCTGGTGTACGCGAGTGGGAGAGCGATGACCTCAACTCGGCTGATCTGAAAGTTATCCAGTTTGTGCTGGTGATTGGAAGTGGTGTAGGCAGCGGCTGCCTTCCCGAGGACCAAGAGGAGAGTCTGAGTGCTGGCAGCGTCGTCCTCGAGTACTCTACTGACGGAGGCATCAGTTGGTCCCTATTGCACGAGCTTCTTCCTTCACAATACAGGACACCAACGTAAGTCACACTACTGCAGGTGTTCCTGACCCTTACTACTACAGTATTCTACAGTAAGTGGTTCCTACTGCAGGTGTTCCTGACCCTTACTACTACAGTATTCTACAGTAAGTGGTTCCTACTGCAGGTGTTCCTGACCCTTACTACTACAGTATTCTACAGTAAGTGGTTCCTACTGCAGGTGTTCCTGACCCTTACTACTACAGTATTCTACAGTAAGTGGTTCCTACTGCAGGTGTTCCTGACCCTTACTACTACAGTATTCTACAGTAAGTGGTTCCTACTGCAGGTGTTCCTGACCCTTACTACTACAGGTATTCTTGCCCTCACTACCACAAGTATTCCTGCCCTTACTATCACGGGTATTTCTGATTTCACTACCACAGGTATTCTTGCCCTCACTACCACAGGTATTCTTGCCCTCACTACCAAAGGTATTCTTGCCCTCACTACCACGGGTATTCCTGCCCTCACTACCACAGGTATTCTTGCCCTCACTACCACAGGTATACCTGCCCTCAGTACCACAGGTATTCCTGCCCTCGCTACCACAGGTATACCTGCCCTTACTACCACAGGTATTCCTGCCCTCACTACCACGGGTATTTCTGCCTTCACTACCTCAGGTATTCCTGCCCTCACTACCACAGGTATTCTTGCCCTCACTACCACAGGTATTCCTGCCCTCACTACCACAGGTATTCCTGCCCCCACTACCACAGGTATACCTACCCTCACTACCACAGCTATTTTTGCCCTCACTACCACAAGTATTCTTGCCCTCACTACCACAGGTGTTCCTGCCCTCACTACCACAGATATTCTTGCCCTCACTACCACAGCTATTTTTGCCCTCACTACCACAAGTATTCTTGCCCTCACTACCACAGGCGTTCCTGCCCTCACTACCACAGGTATTCTTGCCCTCACTACCAGAGGTATTCCTGCCCTCACTACCACAGGTATTATTGCCCTCACTACCACAGGTATTCTTGCCCTCACTACCACAAGCATTCTTGCCCTCACTACCACAGGTATTCCTCCCCTCACTACCACAGGTATTCCTCCCCTCACTACCACAGGTATACCTGCCCTCACTACCACAGGTATTCTTGCCCTCACTACCACAAGCATTCTTGCCCTCACTGCCACAGGTATTCCTCCCCTCACTACCACAGGTATACCTGCCCTCACTACCACAGGTCTACCTCCCCTCACTACCACAGGTATACCTGCCCTCACTACCACAGGTCTACCTGCCCTCACTACCACAGGTATACCTGCCCTCACTACCACAGGTCTACCTGCCCTCACTACCACAGGTATACCTGCCCTCACTACCACAGGTCTACCTGCCCTCACTACCACAGGTCTACCTGCCCTCACTACCACAGGTCTACCTGCCCTCACTACCACAGGTCTACCTGCCCTCACTACCACAGGTATACCTGCCCTCACTACCACAGGTCTACCTGCCCTCACTA
>NC_091320.1:12513873-12543873 GCF_038502225.1 Cherax quadricarinatus
AATGTAAAAAGGAACTTAGCATACCTTTGGCTAATCTTTTAAACATATGACTACAAACTGGCATAGTGCCTGATAAGTGGAAAATGGTAAATGTAATACCTATTTACAAGGCAGGTGACAGGTTCTTGGCTTCGAACTGTAGACCAATAAGCCTTACCTCCATAGTGGGAAAATTTATGGAATCAATAATTGCCGAAGCAATTCGTAGCCATCTTGATAGGCACAGATTGATTAATGAATCTCAACACGGTTTTACAAAGGGGCGTTCCTGTCTTACGAATTTACTAACTTTTTTCACTAAGGTGTTTGAGGAGGTAGATCATGGTAATGAATATGATATTGTGTATATGAACTTCAGTAAGGCTTTCGATAGAGTTCCACACCAGAGGCTATTGAGGAAACTTAAGGCACACGGAATAGGAGGAGAAGTTTTTTCCTGGGTAGAGGCATGGCTGACAAATAGGCAGAATGGGGGCACGCCACAAGCGGTGTTCCTCAGGGGTCAATGTTGGGCCCGTTGTTGTTCACAATTTACATAAACGACATAGATAAGGGAATAAATAGCGGCATAAGCAAATTTGCTGATGACACCAAAATAGGCCGTCCTATTCATTCTAATGAGGACACTAAAGCGCTCCAGGATGATTTGAATAGACTGATGCAATGGTCGGAGAAGTGACAGATGCAGTTTAATATTGACAAATGCAAAGTTCTAAATGTTGGACAGTTAAATAACCATGCCACATATAAACTAAATAATGTAGATCTTAATACTACCGATTGCGAAAAGGATTTAGGAGTTCTGGTTAGCAGTAACCCAAAACCAAGACAACAGTGCATTAGTGTTCGCAATAAAGCTAACAGAATTCTTGGCTTCATATCTAGAAGTATAAATAATAGAAGTCCTCAGGTTGTTCTTCAACTCTGTATATCCTTAGTTAGGCCTCATTGAGACTATGCTGCTCAGTTCTGGTCACCGTATTACAGAATGGATATAAATGCTCTGGAAAACGTACAGAGGAGGATGACAAAGATAACCCCATATATCAGAAATCTTCCCTATGAGGATAGACTGAGGGCCCTGAATCTGCACTCTCTCGAAAGGCGTAGAATTAGGGGGGATATGATCGAGGTGTATAAATGAAAAACAGGAATAAATAAAGGGGATGTAAATAGCGTGCTGAAAATTTCCAGCCAAGACAGGACTCGCAGCAATGGTTTCAAGTTGGAAAAATTCAGATTCAGGAAGGATATAGGAAGGCACTGGTTTGGTAATAGAGTTGTGGATGAGTGGAACAAGCTCCCGAGTACAGTTATTGAGGCTAAAACGTTGTGTAGTTTTAAAAATAGGTTAGATAAATACATGAGTGGGTGTGGGTGGGTGTTAGTTGGACCTGACTAGCTTGTGCTGTTGAGTCTCGTGCCGTGCTCCTTCCTTGAGTGGAGGTGACCAGACTGGGTGGGTCATTGGGCTAATCCGGGGGGGCTCATTGGGCTAATCCGGGGGGAGGACATGGATCTGCTCTGCATGGGTCAGTAGGCCTGTTGCAGTGTTCCTTCTTTCTTATGTTCTTATGTTCTTAGTGAAAAATTAGGGAATTTGATAACTGATGCACATATGAACAAAGGCCGCCTGCTACTAACAGGAGATCTCAACATAAATCTACTACAAGACCAGGACCCACAAGTAACCGAATTCACAAACACTATGAGCAACTGCTTGTTGCTACCAACAATATCAAAACCTAGAAGAATCTCCCAGAATAGTATCTCTTTATTGGACCACATCTGGACTAACACCATATCCCCTTTAAAATCAGGCATTATCACAGACAACACTACGGACCACTACCCTACCTTTCTCATAACCAACCTAGGTAAACTTCCCCAAGACACTACTAAAGTTACCTTCAGACTACATAACGAGACAGCAGTAAATACTTTTATAGCAGCTGTGAATAACGTTGACTGGCATAATGAGCTTGAAACATATACAGACATGAATGAATGTATTCATAATTTTATAAGAAGAACCCACTACCTCTTTAACAAGCATTGCCCTAAAAAAGCTAAGCAGCTCACAGCTAAGAGACTGAATAGTCCATAGCTAACACACACCATCCTCAAATCCATTAATACAAAACACTAATACGAAAAACAGTACAGAATGGGTCAAATAACTAGAGACCAGTCTACACGTTACTCGTCAGCCCTTACCAGCATGATAAGAAGGTCATAAAATTGTATTATGAGAACAGATTACAAAACATCAAAGGTAACATGAAAAAGACCTGGAAAACCCTATCTGAAATTCTAGGAACTAAAAGGATATCCAAAAACAAAATCAAATTAACAAAATCAGACGAACCCCTACTCACACCAACTGAAACAGCAAATAGACTCAATGTTTTCTTCACCATAGGAAAGAATGTAGCAAGCAAAATCCCAGGCTCAAACACCCGTCCATCAGACTACCTCACAGGCACCTACCTGCATACACTATTCCTAGTTCCAACCAACCCAACAGAGGTCTCGCTCAGGAGACATAAACAACTTGCCTACTTTTATGTACAAAAAAGCTTCACAAGTACTATCACCAATTATTGCAACACTCTTTAACAAATCCATTGAATCCTCCACCTTCCCAGCAGTGCTCAAAATAGCGAGGGTCACCCCAATCCATAAAGGAGGTGATCAAGCCGACTTGAATAACTATAGACCAATTTCTAACTTACCACTACTCTCTAAAATCTTTGAAAAATTAATTCACAGACGGATCTATTCCTACATCGACTCAAACAACATACTAAACCCCTGTCAGTTTGGATTCAGGAATAATAAAAGTACAAATGATGCTATTATACACATGCTAGAGCTACGGGCTGGAGTTTTGAGACTATGACCGCGGGTTCAATCCCGGCCGGGGGTATGGTTGGTTTTTTTATGCTAGAGCTAATATATACCGCTCTCGAGAAGAAAGAAGTCCCACTGGGAATTTTCATTGACTTACGTAAAGCTTTTGATACAGTCGACCATGAATTGCTTCACACTAAATAAACACACTACCTAAAGACATACCTTAGTAACAGAAGCCAATACGTGTACGCAAATTGTACAAACTCTTCCACACAACCAGTCACAGTAGGAGTCCCACAGGGAAGTGTCCTTGGGCCACTCCTCTTTCTCATCTGCATCAGTGACCTACCAAATGCATCACAGCTACTCAAACCCGTAATATTTGCAGATGACACTACATACGTCTTCTCCCACCCAAACCCAGTCATACTAGCAAACACTGTCAATGCTAAATTGCAGAAAATATCTACCTGGATGATGACTAATAAACTTACCCTAAATACTGGCAAAACCTATTTCATTCAGTCTGGAACCAGAGGTGCAAATGTTCCACTTAACATAACACTAAATGGATCACCAATCACAAGACACTCTGAGGGAAAATTCCTAGGAATCCACCTAGACAGTAGCCTCAAATTTCAGACACATATACAACAGATTTCCAAGAAAATCTCTAAGACAGTAGGCATACTATCAAAGATACGGTACTATGTTCCACAATCAGCTCTTCTTGCACTGTATCATTCACTCATCTACCCTTATCTCACATATGGAATTTGTGCATGGGGATCAACAATATTAAATCACCTAAAACCACCAATAACCCAGCAAAAGGCTGCAATCAGAATGATAACAAATTCCCACTCACTACAGCATACTCCACCTTTATTCAAAAGTCTAAATCTGCTCACCATAAAGCACATCCACACTTATTCTTGCACCTACTACATACATAGAACAATACACTCAAACATAAACCCTCCACTCAAACTTCTCCTTACTAACCTTAACAGGACACACGACCATAACACAAGACACAGATCACTTTTTGATGTACCCCGTGTCCATATCATACTGGGTAAAAACTATATGCACATAAAGGGCCCCAAAATCTGGAATTCATTACCAGAAATTACTAAAGTAACCAGGCCTGAAAACAAATTTAAGACTCTTCTATAAAACCACTTACTCGCTCTGGACTAAATAATCAATACTTAATAAATTTCCCATTTACTTAAATCTTAAAACTTCAAGACAATAATAGAAAATTGATCATCTTGTTATGTTATACATTGTAATGCGACAAATTCACAACTAAATGTTTCAAAATTGAAATGTTCAAACTTCACTGTTGCAATTACTCAATTGTACTTCATATTGTAAATTGTTTACGTTAATTTTTACCACTGAATCTATCATTGCTTACTTAATTTTAAGTTAATTTTAAGTCTGCCCATAATGTTCTGCATACAAGGCGCTGCTGGCATGTACACCCAACTACTTTAATTCCTTGTACAACTATGTATCATGTCCAAATAAAGTATTGTATTGTACCGTATTATAAGAAAAGTTTATATTAAGCTTCTTTTATATTAATTGTCATCGATTACAGATTGTTCCGTGGCGAGCTTGAGGAGGAGGTAGTGAAGAGTGAGTCTGAGGTTGTGAGGTTCAGACTGTGGCAACCCAGCCACCATGCCAGGAACCAGTGGGCCTTTGATAACCTCAAGATCTCTGCTGACACTCAGACCAGCACCATACAAGCAGACTTTTCTGTTAGTATCCTGCAGCGCACTATGCTGAGATTTTTCGCTCTCCCCCTCCCCTTTTCCCCCCTCTCTCCCCAGCTTCCTCACCCCCCCCCCCAAGAAAAAAAGATAATTCCAAGAAAGTTAAACAAGGAAAATTTTATCATTTTTTTAATCAACAATATAATCTACCTTGTACATAATTACTATCACATTTGCTTTGTCTGTTTCGTAATGTGAAGTCCAGGAGCTTCTCTTAATTCTTGGTATAACTTATCAAATCACTGAGGACAACTGTGTTGGAGAGGTCTAACAGTTGTGTTGGAGAGGTCTGACAGTTTTGTTGGAGAGGTCTAACAGTTGTGTTGGAGAGGTCTAACAGTTGTGTTGGAGAGGTCTGACAGTTGTGTTGGAGAGGTCTGACAGTTGTGTTGGAGAGGTCTGACAGTTGTGTTGGAGAGGTCTAACAGTTGTGTTGGAGAGGTCTAACAGTTGTGTTGGAGAGGTCTGACAGTTGTGTTGGAGAGGTCTGATGTTGTGTTGGAGAGGTCTGACAGTTGTGTTGGAGAGGTCTGACAGTTGTGTTGGAGAGGTCTGACAGTTGTGTTGGAGAAGTCTGAGCAAAGCTCATACCTCAAAGATTTGTTAAGTTATACCATGAATTAAGTAAAGATACTGGACTTCACCTCACGAAACACAAAACAAATGCGATAGTAATTATAATTATGATCAAGTACTATAACACAGGCCAGTGTGTTAATACACTGTCCTGTGAGTTTAAGGTCTCACTTGTCACTATGGGTTTTAAACCTCACCTGTTTCCCGATTTTTTTTTTTTTTTTTTTTTTTGCAGTCGTGTTATTACGATTTCATGAGTCAACAAAGGAACTTTGTGAAGTGTTTCTGACCTGTAACTTTTCGGTCATAAATATTCAACATTATTTTAAAAGTTTGACTTACAGACGCATGCTAGATACATTATAATATGTGTTACTGTTTGTTGTGTTACAGCCGAGCTCAGTGGTGGCGTCACCGTGGTTGAGGGTGACGGGTAACCATCACCTTAACTACTGTGACAGTGATGACATCGCTCAGGTCATGGACGGTACTGAAGCAGTCCGTCAAGCGGTAACCAACCCGCTTACCTTATCCATTGATGACGTTATCGCCTTCCAGGTGCGTTACTTGTGTTGTTACCTAGCTGTAATTGCCTAGCTATCCTCATGGGGTTGAACTTCAGCTCCCAGACCCTGGCTCTCAAGCTTTCGTCAACTGCAGTAGTTGTCAAAAATCTTGGCTTCACTGGTATCCTCGTCTGATGTGAGCTTCCATTACCTCCTTTGCAAGCTTATTCCTCTCATTTAATGAATAAATAGAGCATTGGAATCTTGTCCAATTCTAATGCTATATTTATGTTGTTTTAATCTTAGTTTGAGATTTTTACCAGTTTGACAGTAATAAACTTTATCGCAAATTTTACAAGGAATCTTATAGACACATCCATCAGCATTTTGGGGGGAATTCTTTATCAAAAGTTTTTTTTACTGTATCAAGATTTTTAAATACAACTTTGATATTAAAAGTCTTAAGAAGAGAAGGCATATCAACCAAGTTTTCATGGTAAGGGAGAACCAACATATTTTTAGTTGAATAAGGCTGGTTGTCCCTTTTTGGATTGTAAAAAGTATTTCTTGCAACTTTAAAAGATTTTAAAAGATTTAGCTCTCTCATAAATTCTGGATATTTCTTCATCTATGAACTCTGGACTACAACTATGCAAAGATCTCAAGAACATTGATGAGAAAACCAACAGTTTAACTCTATCTTGATGTGAAGAATAATAGTGGACATAGGAACAGTTATTTGTAGGTTTTCTGTAAATTTTAAATTTGAATTCATTATTACCCTTAATAATTAAAACATCTAGAAAAGGCAATGAGTTTTTTCTCAAATTCAACAGTAAAGTTTATAGAATGGGCAAAGCTATTTAATTTAACAAGGAAATGGTGTATATCTACATTCTTGGGCATAAGACACAAAATATCATCAACATATCTGAACCATTTAGCTCTATCAGGGAGGATTGTGTTAAGCAGCCTTGTTTCAAAAAAATAAATGCATAGGTTACTAAGAACAGGTGAAAGAGGATTTCCCATTGCCATACCAAACTTCTGAATGTAAAACTTATCATTAAATATAAATTTTGCATCAACAATGCAAAGTTTAATAAGTTTAATGATGGTAGGAACTGGCAATGGTAAATCGTGATTAACAAGTTCTTCAGATAAGAAACTTAATAAATCATCAACGGGAACTTTTGTAAATAAGGAAGTAGCATCGAAACTAACCATGTTAAAACCATTTAAGTCAGTCAAAGAGCTTAATTTATGATGAACAATTAGCCACATGTTTCTAATTCTTTATCTTGTCGGTATTGTGTACCATTCATGTACCTGGCTTCATACCACATACATTGGTCCAGGGACAGAAACAATTGTAGTAAATCAGCTTTAATTCGTACCAAATGTTTACCATTAAGCCAAAGTCTTTCCTATTAGCTATTAGGGTAGTTGAACAAGATTGTAAAGACCGGATCTGTGGTTGCAGTCTGACCAAGTGTTGTTGTTATAATTCATATTTTTTTTGTTTTTGTTGCTGTTATTGTTAAATTTATATGAAGCACGATACCTGTGTGGGTAATTCAACACAAGTAGTGTAGACTCTGTGTACTGGTGTATGTCTGTTAAGGTCCAGACACACACGCGTCTTAACTACATTCAGTAAGTTGTCTTTATGACCTGTTGTAGATCAGCGTAGGATGCGACAAACTCTCGAAGGAGGGGCGGCCTGTGCTCCTGCAGTACTCCAAGGATGGTGGTGTCACCTGGGCCCTGGTGGAGGAGGGATGTCCTGCTTCAGCTCTTCACTGTCATGGTCCCAAGGAACCCAGCGTGTATCACCCAGGCCACCACGGACCATGGACCCGAGTCCTGCTTCCTGTGGACCACAGACTGGCCCAAGGGTGAGGCAAAAGGCAGCATGACAATGGTGTATTTAGTACTATTGGCATAGTCAACTGTTCTCCTGTTGATATTTGAAAGACAGATTGCTAACAGAGACGACATATTTCTAACCCAAAATATACCGTATAACAGTCTAGAATATCACCATTGGTGACCACCGTATAAGGTCGTTTGTACCCAGATAACAATACTTTATATAATAACAGAGGGAAGGACTCGCCATCACTCTCATATTCATTTTAATTACTGTACTTAGTGGTCACCTCTCCCAGAGAATTTTTTTTTATTAACACATCGGCCGTTTCCCACCAAGGCAGGGTGGCCAGAAAAAGAAAAACTTTCATCATCATTCATTCCATCACTGTCTTGCCAGAAGGGTGCTTTACACTACAGTTATAAAACTGCAACATTAACACCCCTCTTCAGAGTGCAGGCACTGTACTTCCCATCTCCAGGACTCAAGTCCGGCCTGCCGGTTTCCCTGAATCCCTTCATAAATGTTACTTTGCTCACACTCCAACAGCACGTCAAGTATTAAAAACCATTTGTCTCCATTTGCTCCTATCTGACACGCTCACGCATGCCTGGTGGAAGTACAAGCCCCTCGCACCCGAAACCTCCTTTACCCCCTCCCTCCAACATTTCCTAGGCCGACCCCTACCCCGCCTTCCCTCCACTACAGATTTAAACACTCTCGAAGTCATTCTGTTTTGTTCCATCCTCTCTACATGTCACAGAATATTCTCATATAACACATTGACACAACGTCCACCTACTGCATTAGTCAACTATTATCCTAAACATATAAACTGGTGTATACAGAGAACACAATAATGTAAATGTAGAGGTTATCTAGAACTATCCTCCCCACCAGTTAATATAACCCTGCCTTCTGTACGCTGGAACTATCCTCCCCACCAGTTAATATAACCCTGCCTTCTGTACGCTGGAACTATCCTCCCCACCAGTTAATATAACCCTGCCTTCTGTACGCTGGAACTATCCTCCCCACCAGTTAATATAACCCTGCCTTCTGTACGCTGGAACTATCCTCCCCACCAGTTAATATAACCCTGCCTTCTGTACGCTGGAACTATCCTTCCCACCAGTTAATATAACCCTGCCTTCTGTACGCTGGAACTATCCTCCCCACCAGTTAATATAACCCTGCCTTCTGTACGCTGGAACTATCCTCCCCACCAGTTAATATAACCCTGCCTTCTGTACGCTGGAACTATCCTCCCCACCAGTTAATATAACCCTGCCTTCTGTACGCTGGAACTATCCTCCCCACCAGTTAATATAACCCTGCCTTCTGTACGCTGGAACTATCCTTCCCACCAGTTAATATAACCCTGCCTTCTGTACGCTGGAACTATCCTCCCCAACAGTTAATATAACCCTGCCTTCTGTACGCTGGAACTATCCTCCCCACCAGTTAATGTAACCCTGCCTTCTGTACGCTGGAACTATCCTCCCCACCAGTTAATATAACCCTGCCTTCTGTACGCTGGAACTATCCTCCCCAACAGTTAATATAACCCTGCCTTCTGTACGCTGGAACTATCCTTCCCACCAGTTAATATAACCCTGCCTTCTGTACGCTGGAACTATCCTCCCCACCAGTTAATATAACATTGCCTTCTGTACGCTGGAACTATCCTCCCCACCAGTTAATATAACCCTGCCTTCTGTACGCTGGAACTATCCTCCCCACCAGTTAATATAACCCTGCCTTCTGTACGCTGGAACTATCCTCCCCACCAGTTAATATAACCCTGCCTTCTGTACGCTGGAACTATCCTCCCCACCAGTTAATATAACCCTGCCTTCTGTACGCTGGAACTATCCTCCCCACCAGTTAATATAACCCTGCCTTTTGTACGCTGGAACTATCCTCCCCACCAGTTAATATAACCCTGCCTTCTGTACGCTGGAACTATCCTCCCCACCAGTTAATATAACCCTGCCTTCTGTACGCTGGAACTATCCTCCCCACCAGTTAATATAACCCTGCCTTCTGTACGCTGGAACTATCCTTCCCACCAGTTAATATAACCCTGCCTTCTGTACGTTGGAACTATCCTCCCCACCAGTTAATATAACCCTGCCTTCTGTACGCTGGAACAATCCTCCCCACCACTTAATATAACCCTGCCTTCTCTACGCTGGAACTATCCTCCCCACCAGTTAATATAACCCTGCCTTCTGTACGCTAGAACTATCCTCCCTACCAGTTAATACAACCCTGCCTTCTGTACGCTAGAACTATCCTCCCCACCAGTTAATATAACCCTGCCTTCTGTACGCTAGAACTATCCTCCCCACCAGTTAATATAACCCTGCCTTCTGTACGCTAGAACTATCCTCCCCACCAGTTAATATAACCCTGCCTTCTGTACGCTGGAACTATCCTCCCCACCAGTTAATATAACCCTGCCTTCTGTACGCTGGAACTATCCTCCCCACCAGTTAATATAACCCTGCCTTCTGTACGCTGGAACTATCCTCCCCACCAGTTAATATAACCCTGCCATCTGTACGCTATAACTATCCTCCCCACCAGTTAATATAATCCTGCATTCTGTACGCTGGAACTATCCTCCCCACCAGTTAATATAATCCTGCTTTCTGTACGCTGGAACTATCCTCCCCACCAGTTAATATAATCCTGCCTTCTGTACGCTGGAACTATCCTCCCCACCAGTTAATATAACCCTGCCTTCTGTACGCTAGAACTATCCTCCCCACCAGTTAATATAACCCTGCCTTCTGTACGCTGGAACTATCCTCCCCACCAGTTAATATAACCCTGCCTTCTGTACGTTGAAACTATCCTCCCCACCAGTTAATATAACCCTGCCTTCTGTACGCTGGAACTATCCTCCCCACCAGTTAATATAACCCTGCCTTCTGTACGCTAGAACTATCCTCCCCACCAGTTAATATAACCCTGCCTTCTGTACGCTAGAACTATCCTCCCCACCAGTTAATATAACCCTGCCTTCTGTACGCTGGAACTATCCTTCCCACCAGTTAATATAACCCTGCCTTCTGTACGCTGGAACTATCCTCCCCACCAGTTAATATAACCCTGCCTTCTGTACGCTGGAACTATCCTTCCCACCAGTTAATATAACCCTGCCTTCTGTACGCTGGAACTATCCTCCCCACCAGTTAATATAACCCTGCCTTCTGTACGCTAGAACTATCCTCCCCACCAGTTAATATAACCCTGCCTTCTGTACGCTAGAACTATCCTCCCCACCAGTTAATATAACCCTGCCTTCTGTACGCTGGAACTATCCTCCCCACCAGTTAATATAACCCTGCCTTCTGTACGCTGGAACTATCCTCCCCACCAGTTAATATAACCCTGCCATCTGTACGCTATAACTATCCTCCCCACCAGTTAATATAACCCTGCCTTCTGTACGCTAGAACTATCCTCCCCACCAGTTAATATAACCCTGCCTTCTGTACGCTAGAACTATCCTCCCCACCAGTTAATATAACCCTGCCTTCTGTACGCTGGAACTATCCTTCCCACCAGTTAATATAACCCGCACACCAACCACCCTGCCAGCCTACCTAGCACACCAACCACCCTACCAGGCTAACTAGCACACCAACCACCCTGCCAGCCTACCTAGCACACCAACCACCCTGCCGGCCTACCTAGCACACCAACCACCCTGCCGGCCTACCTAGCACACCAACCACCCTGCCAGCCTACCTAGCACACCAACCACCCTGCCATCCTACCTAGCACACCAACCACCCTGCCGGCCTACCTAACACACCAACCACCCTGCCAGCCTAACACATCAACCACTCTGCCAGCCTACCAAGGCCATCAACCACCCTGCCAGCCTACCTAACAGACCAACCACCCTACCAGGCTAACTAGCACACCAACCACCCTGCCAGCCTACCTAGCACATAAACCACCCTGCCAGCCTAACACACCAACCACCCTGCCAGACTACCTAGCACACCAACCACCCTGCCAGCCTACCTAGCACACCAACCACCCTGCCAGCCTACCTAGCACACCAACCACCCTGCCAGCCTACCTAGCACACCAACCACCCTGCCAGCCTACCTAGCACACCAACCACCCTGCCAGCCTACCTAGCACACCAACCACCCTGCCAGCCTACCTAGCACACCAACCACCATGCCAGCCTACCTAGCACACCAACCACCCTGCCAGCCTACCTAGCACACCAACCACCCTGCCAGCCTACCTAGCACACCAACCACCATGCCAGCCTACCTAGCTCACCAACCACCCTGCCAGCCTACCTAGCACACCAACCACCCTGCCAGCCTACCTAGCACACCAACCACCCTGCCAGCCTACCTAGCACACCAACCACCCTGCCATCCTACCTAGCACACCAACCACCCTGCCAGCCTACCTAGCACACCAACCACCCTGCCACCCTACCTAGCACACCAACCACCATGCCAGCCTACCTAGCACACCAACCACCCTGCCAGCCTACCTAGCACACCAACCACCCTGCCAGCCTACCTAGCACACCAACCACCCTGCCAGCCTACCTAGCACACCAACCACCCTGCCAGCCTACCTAGCACACCAACCACCCTGCCAGCCTACCTAGCACACCAACCACCCTGCCAGCCTACTTAGCTCAGTTCTCTGTGAGTGACGGCATGAAGGTCCCCTGCCATCCCTTAGTGTCATGTCATCGTGGGAATGTGTTAGTACGTGGAGTCACATGAGAGAAAACTATGACCATGTGATGTTAACGTGTTCTTCATTATGGCTGGAATACGATGATAGAAACGTGTTAATGTGTTGTGAAATTAGAACCTCTTAACATCAACCTCAGTTGTGTTCTCACAAGCAAGACGAGGAGAACTGACACGAGATGTCAACACTAGTCCATCTCTCTTTCACGAGTGACACCATCATTCCGTTGATGAGTGAGTCCTTCATGATGTTGATGAGTGAGTCCTTCATGATGTTGATGAGTGAGTCCTTCATGATGTTGATGAGTGAGTCCTTCATGATGTTGATGAGTGAGTCCTTCATGATGTTGATGTGTGAGTCCTTCATGATGTTGATGAGTGAGTCCTTCATGATGTTGATGAGTGAGTCCTTCATGATGTTGATGAGTGAGTCCTTCATGATGTTGATGAGTGAGTCCTTCATGATGTTGATGAGTGAGTCCTTCATGATGTTGATGAGTGAGTCCTTCATGATGTTGATGAGTGAGTCCTTCATGATGTTGATGTGTGAGTCCTTCATGATGTTGATGAGTGAGTCCTTCATGATTTTGATGTGTGAGTCCTTCATGATGTTGATAAGTGAGTCCTTCATGATGTTGATGAGTGAGTCCTTCATGATGTTGATGAGTGAGTCCTTCATGATGTTGATGAGTGAGTCCTTCATGATGTTGATGTGTGAGTCCTTCATGATGTTGATGAGTGAGTCCTTCATGATGTTGATGAGTGAGTCCTTCATGATGTTGATGAGTGAGTCCTTCATGATGTTGATGAGTGAGTCCTTCATGATGTTGATGAGTGAGTCCTTCATGATGTTGATGAGTGAGTCCTTCATGATGTTGATGAGTGAGTCCTTCATGATGTTGATGTGTGAGTCCTTCATGATGTTGATGAGTGAGTCCTTCATGATTTTGATGTGTGAGTCCTTCATGATGTTGATAAGTGAGTCCTTCATGATGTTGATGAGTGAGTCCTTCATGATGTTGATGAGTGAGTCCTTCATGATGTTGATGAGTGAGTCCTTCATGATGTTGATGTGTGAGTCCTTCATGATGTTGATGAGTGAGTCCTTCATGATGTTGATGAGTGAGTCCTTCATGATGTTGATGAGTGAGTCCTTCATGATGTTGATGAGTGAGTCCTTCATGATGTTGATGTGTGAGTCCTTCATGATGTTGATGAGTGAGTCCTTCATGATTTTGATGTGTGAGTCCTTCATGATGTTGATAAGTGAGTCCTTCATGATGTTGATGTGTGAGTCCTTCATGATGTTGATGAATGAGTCCTTCATGATGTTGATGAGTGAGTCCTTCATGATGTTGATGTGTGAGTCCTTCATGATGTTGATGAATGAGTCCTTCATGATGTTGATGTGTGAGTCCTTCATGATGTTGATGAGTGAGTCCTTCATGATGTTGATGAGTGAGTCCTTCATGATGTTGATGAGTGAGTCCTTCATGATGTTGATGAGTGAGTCCTTCATGATGTTGATGAGTGAGTCCTTCATGATGTTGATGAGTGAGTCCTTCATGATGTTGATGAGTGAGTCCTTCATGATGTTGATGAGTGAGTCCTTCATGATGTTGATGTGTGAGTCCTTCATGATGTTGATGAATGAGTCCTTCATGATGTTGATGTGTGAGTCCTTCATGATGTTGATGAATGAGTCCTTCATGATGTTGATGAGTGAGTCCTTCATGATGTTGATGAGTGAGTCCTTCATGATGTTGATGAGTGAGTCCTTCATGATGTTGATGAGTGAGTCCTTCATGATGTTGATGTGTGAGTCCTTCATGATGTTGATGAATGAGTCCTTCATGATGTTGATGAGTGAGTCCTTCATGATGTTGATGTGTGAGTCCTTCATGATGTTGATGAATGAGTCCTTCATGATGTTGATGTGTGAGTCCTTCATGATGTTGATGAGTGAGTCCTTCATGATGTTGATGAATGAGTCCTTCATGATGTTGATGAGTGAGTCCTTCATGATGTTGATGAGTGAGTCCTTCATGATGTTGATGTGTGAGTCCTTCATGATGTTGATGAGTGAGTCCTTCATGATGTTGATGTGTGAGTCCTTCATGATGTTGATGAATGAGTCCTTCATGATGTTGATGTGTGAGTCCTTCATGATGTTGATGAGTGAGTCCTTCATGATGTTGATGTGTGAGTCCTTCATGATGTTGATGAATGAGTCCTTCATGATGTTGATGTGTGAGTCCTTCACACTGTTGATGAGTTAGTCCTTCATGATGTTGATGAGTGAGTCCTTCAAACTGTTGATGAGTGAGTCCTTCATAATGCTGATGAGTGAGTCCTTCATGATGTTGATGAGTGAGTCCTTCAAACTGTTGATGAGTGAGTCCTTCATAATGCTGATGAGTGAGTCCTTCATAATGCTGATGAGTGAGTCCTTCGCACTTTTGATGAGTAAGTTCTTCACACTGTTGATTAGTTAGTCCTTCACACTGTTGATGAGTTAGTCTTTCACACTGTTGATGAGTTAGTCCTTCATAATGTTGATGAGTGAGTCCTTCAAACTGTTGATGAGTGATTCCTTCACACTGTTGATGAGTTAGTCCTTCATAATGTTGATGAGTGAGTCCTTCAAGCTGTTGATGAGTGTCTTCACACTGTTGATGAGTGAGTCCTTCATAATGTTGATGAGTGAGTCCCTCAAACTGTTGATGAGTGAATCTTCACACTGTTGATGAGTGAATCTTCACACTGTTGATGAGTGAATCTTCACACTGTTGATGAGTGAATCTTCACACTGTTTATGAGTGAATCTTCACGCTGTTGATGAGTGAATCTTCACACTGTTGATGAGTGAATCTTCACACTGTTGATGAGTGAGTCATCACACTGTTGACGAGCGAGTCATCACACTGTTGATGAGTGAGTCCTTCACACTGTTGTTGAGTGAGTCCTTCACACTGTTGTTGAGTGAGTCCTTCACACTGTTGATGAGTGAGTCTTCACACTGTTGACGAGCGAGTCATCACACTGTTGATGAGTGAGTCCTTCACACTGTTGTTGAGTGAGTCCTTCACACTGTTGTTGAGTGAGTCCTTCACACTGTTGTTGAGTGAGTCCTTCACACTGTTGTTGAGTGAGTCCTTCACACTGTTGTTGAGTGAGTCCTTCACACTGTTGTTGAGTGAGTCCTTCACACTGTTGTTGAGTGAGTCCTTCACACTGTTGATGAGTGAGTCCTTCACACTGTTGATGAGTGAGTCTTCACACTGTTGATGAGTGAGTCTTCACACTGTTGATGAGCGAGTCCTTCACACTGTTGATGAGTGAGTCCTTCACACTGTTGATGAGCGAGTCCTTCACACTGTTGATGAGCGAGTCCTTCACACTTTTGATGAGGACGTTGAAGATCCTCATTTTCAATATTATTATTATACTCAGGGAAAGCGTTAAACCAGCAAGAGTTATACAGTGTCCAATAAAGTGAAGGCAAACAGGCTTGATCCAAGGAAGGGGAGGGTAATTATATTTCCTTGGATCAAGAGCTCTTCCACTGAAGGGTCACTGCCAGTAATGATTAAAGGTTTCTTGCATGTTGCAGGTCAGTGCAGGTCAGGTGGGTGCAGGACAACCCTGGTGAGACTGCAACAGGAGAGTTTGCCCTGCGAGGCTTCTACATAGGCCCACCCTGCCCCTATGCCTGTCATGGTCACGGCCTCTGTACCGCCGCTGGTCTCTGCAAGTGTGACAAAGGTTACAATGGTACGTCTTGCATGTTACAGCTGCAGTGTTGAGGCAGGATTTATTTACTGTGTGACACATCTACACTCTGAGACTCAACACCTGCAACCACATACAGGTAAGTGCACACACACACACATACACACACACACACACACACACACACACACACACACACACACACACACACACACACACATACACACATACACATACACATACACACATACATGCACACACACACACACACACACACACACACACACACACACACACACACACACACACACATACACACACACACACACACATACACACAAACACAAACACATACACACAAACATGCACACACACACACACACACACACACACACACACACACACACACACACACACACACACACACACACACACACACATACACACACACACACACACATACACACGCATACACATACACACATACATGCACACATACATACCACAGGGAGATCGACTGGGAAAACTTGGAGCCACATGGAGAGCCAAGATGATGGATGTGGTACTTGAAAACCTCATGCATCAACATGTCAGGGACACAACCAGAGAGAGAGGGGAGGATGAGCCAGCAAGACGGGATCTTGTGTTCACCCTGAGCAGTTCAGACATCGAGGACATCACTTACGAGAGGCCCCTTGGAGCTAGCGATCATGTGGTTCTGAGTTTTGACTATATAGTAGAGTTACAAGTGGAGAAGGTAACAGGAACTGAAGGGGACAGGCCAAACTATAAAAGGGGGGACTACACAGGTATGAGAAACTTCCTGCAGGAGGTTCAGTGGGACAGAGAAATGGTAGGAAAATCAGTAAACGAGATGATGGAATATGTGGCAACAAAGTGCAAGGAGGCAGAGGAAAGTTTTGTTCCCAAGGGAAACAGAAATAATAGGAAGACCAAAACGAGTCCTTGGTTTACCCGAAGGTGTAGGGAGGCAAAAACTAAGTGCAACAGAGAATGGAAAAGGTACAGGAGGCATAGGACCCAGGAAAACAAGGAGATTAGTAGAAGAGCCAGAAACGAGTATGCGCAGATAAGGAGGGAGGCCCAGCGACAGTATGAAAACGACATAGCATCGAAAGTCAAATCTGACCCGAAACTGCTGTATAGCCACATTAGGAGGAAGACAACAGTCAAGGACCAGGTGATAAGGCTGAGGAAAGAAGGTGGAGAACTCACAAGAAACGATCAAGAGGTATGTGAGGAGCTCAACACGAGATTTAAGGAAGTATTTACAGTAGAGACAGGAAGGACTCTGGGGGGACAGACCAGATGGGGACACCAACAAGGAATACACCAACAAGTGTTGGACGACATACATACAGATGAGGAGGAGGTGAAGAAACTGCTAAGGGACATCGATACCTCAAAGGCAATGGGACCGGACAACATCTCTCCATGGGTCCTTAGAGAGGGAGCAGATATGTTGTGCATACCACTTACCACAATCTTCAACACATCCCTGGAAACTGGGCAACTACCTGAGGTATGGAAGACGGCAAATGTAGTTCCCATTTTCAAAAAAGGAGACAGAAAAGAGGCACTAAACTATAGACCTGTGTCATTGACGTGTATAGTATGCAAAATTATGGAGAAGATTATCAGGAGAGTGGTGGAGCACCTGGAACGGAACAGGAGTATAAATACCAACCAGCACGGATTCACGGAAGGCAAATCCTGTGTCACAAACCTTCTGGAGTTTTACGATAAAATAACAGAAGTAAGACAAGAGAGAGAGGAGTGGGTTGATTGCATCTTCTTGGACTGCAAGAAGGCCTTTGACACAGTTCCTCACAAGAGATTAGTGCAGAAGCTAGAGCATCAGGCGCATATAACAGGAAGAGCACTGCAATGGATCAGAGAATACCTGACAGGGAGGCAACAACGAGTCATGGTACGTAATGATGTATCACAGTGGGCACCTGTGACGAGCGGGGTCCCACAGGGGTCGGTCCTAGGACCAGTGCTATTTTTGGTATATGTGAACGACATGACGGAAGGGTTAGACTCAGAAGTGTCCCTGTTTGCAGATGATGTGAAGTTAATGAGGAGAATTAAATCTGATGAGGACCAGGCAGGACTTCAAAGAGACCTGGACAGACTGGACACCTGGTCCAGCAAATGGCTTCTCGAATTTAATCCTGCCAAATGCAAAGTCATGAAGATAGGGGAAGGGCACAGAAGACCACAGACAGAGTATAGGCTAGGTGGCCAAAGACTGCAAACCTCACTCAAGGAGAAAGATCTTGGGGTGAGTATAACACCGAGCATGTCTCCGGAAGCACACATCAATCAGATAACTGCTGCAGCATATGGGCGCCTGGCAAACCTGAGAACAGCATTCCGACACCTTAGTAAGGAATCATTCAAGACACTGTACACCGTGTATGTCAGGCCCATACTGGAGTATGCAGCACCTGTTTGGAACCCGCACTTGATAAAGCACGTCAAGAAACTAGAGAAAGTACAAAGGTTTGCAACAAGGTTAGTTCCAGAGCTAAGGGGAATGTCCTATGAAGAAAGATTAAGGGAAATCGGCCTGACGACACTGGAGGACAGGAGGGTCAGGGGAGACATGATAACGACATATAAAATACTGCGTGGAATAGACAAGGTGGACAAGGACAGGATGTTCCAGGGAGGGGACACAGAAACAAGAGGCCACAATTGGAAGTTGAAGACACAAATGAGTCAGAGAGATAGTAGGAAGTATTTCTTCAGTCATAGAGTTGTAAGGCAGTGGAATAGCCTAGAAAGTGACGTAGTGGAGGCAGGAACCATACACAGTTTTAAGACGAGGTTTGATAAAGCTCATGGAGCGGGGAGAGAGAGGGTCTAGTAGCAACCGGTGAAGAGGCGGGGCCAGGAGCTAGGACTCGACCCCTGCAACCACAAATAGGTGAGTACACACACACACACACACACACACACACACACACACACACACACACACACACACACACACACACACACATACACATACACACAGACACTCACACACAGACATGCACACACACACACACACACACACACACACACACACACACACACACACACACACACACACACACACACACACACACGCACAGATGACGTGAAGTTAATGAGAATTAAATCAGACGCGGACCAGACAGGTCTACAAAGAGACCTGGACAGGCTGGATGTGTGGTCCAGAAACTGTATCGTTCCAGTCACGGTATTGTGCCTTTTTTTTGTTATTGAGGGCAAAGAAGACTGCAGACAGAGTATAGGCTAGGTGGCCAAAGGCTGCAAACCTCGCTCAAGGAGAAAGACCTAGGAGTGAGTATAATACCGAGTACATCGCCAGAAGCACACATTAACCAGATAACTGCTGCGGCATATGGGCGCTTGGCAAACCTGAGAATAGCGTTCCGGTACCTCAGTAAGGAATCGTTCAAGACTTTATACACTGTGTACGTCAGACCCATACTGGAGTACGCAGCACCAGTTTGGAACCCACACAGGGTCAAACACGTCAAGAAATTAGAGAAAGTGCAAAGGTTTGCAACAAGGCTAGTTCCAGAGCTAAGGGGAATGTCCTATGAAGAAAGGTTAAGGGAAATCGGTCTGACAACACTGGAGGACAGGAAGGTCAAGGGAAACATGATAACGACATACAAAATACTGCGTGGAATAGACAAGGTGGACAGAGACAGGCTGTTCCAAAGATGGGACACAGAAACAAGGAGTCACAATTGGAAGCTGAAGACTCAGATGAGTCAAAGAGATGTTAGGAAGCAATTCTTCAGTCATAGAGTAGTTAGGAAGTGGAATAGTCTGGCAAGCGATGTAGTAGAGGCAGGAACTATACATAGTTTTAAGACGAGGTATGATAAAGCTCATGGAGCAGGGGGAGAGAGGACCTAGTAGCGGTCGGTGAAGAGGCGGGGCCAGGAGCTGAGTCTCGACCCCTGCAACCACAATTAGGTGAGTACACACACACTACCCCTCCCCCCTGACTTACCCTCTTCCCTCTCTTAGCTTTCCCCTCACTTCTCTCTCTTACCTCTCACCCCTAGTCTTCCCCCTCACTTCCCCCCACACACACATTCACTCTGAAAATACATAGGCTTGTAATGGGGTAAAATACATAAGCTCCTATGTGTGGTTAAAAAAATGAGTACCCGAGGGGGCAGAGACCCAGGGGTCTGGTGGATGCACCCAGGAGGGAGGAACCTGGGAGGGAAGCTTGGGAGTTAGCGCTCAAATAAAGGGAGGGAGAGTGGGGAAGGAAGCTAGCAGAGTTAGGCAAGGAAATGGAGGAGACCATAGCTGAAGAGAGCAGGAAGTGGGGACTACAAGTCTTAGCAGCAGAAGATAAGATACAGTGCTTAAAAGAGGAGCTAAAAAACCTGAAACAGATTAGAGAGACAAATGACAGTACAGACATGACATCAAGAACTTCTGTACCAGTCACAGACAAGGGGACTGTAGGGATCCAGAAAAAGATGAGCACACTAAGGTCAACTGAGAAGCCTGAAGACAATGAAGGAGCTATGACATATGCCGAGACTCTAAAAGATAACTACAGTGGCAAGGAACAGTTGAGTAGGAAAGACAGTCTGCTGAGCATAGGGGCTGTAGCAAGGGCAGGGATTGAAGGCATGAACGTTCTGATGGAAGGAATTAAAACACCTCAGAGGATGCAAAGGGAGACACAATGGGAGAAGGAGAGGGAGAGGTCAGTGTTTGTCTACAGGCTCCAAGAAGTCAAAGGGAAAACCTACAATGAAAGAAACCAGGGTGAGAAGAAAGCGATCGAAGGTATCATGAAAGCAATAGGTGAGAGAGACATGACCCAGGTGACAAATTTTGGGAGAATTGGGTGGTTTGCGAGAGGAAGGAAATGGCCTGTCAAAGTAATTTTCAAGGCAGAATCAGCTCGAACCAGGATCCTGCAGGAGAAAGCACAACTGAGGGACAAACCAGAGTAATGGAAAGTGTACCTCGATCGCGACAGAATACAGGAAGAAAGGATGATACTGAGAGAGAGGGTACAAAGACGAAAGGAGAAACGGGATGCATTGACGAAGATGAGTAGACCCCAGACTCAGGTGGATAGGCGAACACATCCTGCAAAAACACTCGCAGAAGGACTCCAACCACGACAACCCCGAGACAACTGAACAATCTCAACCAAAACTAACACACTGTTTCCTTTGGCCCCACCCCCCACACCACAAACCCCACCCCTACAGCAGCCCCCTATGGGCACACTGCCCCATCCCCCCATCACAAACTCCACCTACATTGCAACAACCTCAATGCAACTGAACAATCTAAACCAAAACCCACACACTGTTCCCTCTCCCCCCACCCCAACGTCACAAACCCTACCCCTACAGCAGCCCCCTATGGACACTCTGCCCCCATCCCCCATCACAAACCCCACCCACGCTGCAACAACCCCAACACAATTGAATAATCTAAACCAAAACCCACACACTGTTCCCTCTGCCCCCACCCCTACAGCAGCCCTCTATGGGCACTCTGCTCTCACCCCCACCACAACCCCGAACCCACACTGCAAACTCCCATAGGCCCCCTCCAGGGCTCTCGCTCCCTCAACCCAAATATTCTCCCAGGACCACCTTGATAGATAAGAAGCTGAAGGTTAGGTACACAAATGCAGATGGAATAATGAATAAATACGAGGAGTATAATGAAAGAATCAATGAGAAGTCCCCAGACATCATAGCAGTCACAGAAACGAAAATCACTGAGACAATAACAGATGCAGTCTTCCCACCGGGATATCAGATCCTGAGGAAAGATAGAAGGAGCAGAGGGGAGGAGGGGTTGCACTGTTCATAAAAAAACAATGGGGTTTTGAGGAAATGGAAGACATGGACGAGATTGGAGAAAGGGACTACTTAGTAGGTATAATTCAGTCTGGGGAACATAAGGTAGTCATTGCCGTGATGTATAGCCCACCACAAAACTGCAGGGAGCCAAGAGAGGAATATGAAGAGAACAGAGTGATGGTGGACACACTGGCTGAGGTGGCATGAAGAGCTCCATCGTGCAGAGCAAAATTACTGGTTATGGGTTATTTCAACCATAGGGAGATCGATTGGGAAAACCTGGAGCCTCATAGGGTTCCCGAAATGTGGAGAGCCAAGATGATGGAGCAGCTTAGACATTGAGGACATCACATATGAGAGGCCCCTTGGAGCTAGTGATCACGTAGGTCTGAGTTTTGATTACATAGTAGAGTTACAAGTGGAGAGGGTAACAGGAGTCGAATGGCAAAAGCCAAACTATAGAAGGGGGGACTATACAGGTATGAGGAACTTCCTGCGGGAGGTTCAGTGGGACAGAGAACTGGCAGGAAAGTCAGTAAATGAAATGATGGAATATGTAACAACAAAATGCAAGGAGGCAGAGGAGAGGTTTGTTCCCAAGTGCAACAGGAACAGTGGGAAGACCAAAGAGAGTCCTTGGTTTACCCGACGGTGTAGGGAGGCAAAAACTAAGTTCATTAGAGAATGGAAGAGGTACAGAAGGCAAAGGTCCCAGGAGAACAAGGAGATCAGTCGAAGAGCCAGAAACGAATATTCACAGATAAGGAGGGAGGCCCAGCAACAGTACGAAAATGACACAGCATCGAAAGTCAAGTCTGACCCGAAACTACTGTATAGCCACATAAGAAGAAAGATAGCAGTCAAAGACCGGGTGATCAGGCTGAGGAAAGAAGGTGGGGAACTCACAAGAAACAATCAAGAAGTATGCAAGGAGCTCAACATGAGATTTAAGAAAGTATTCACAGTGGAGACAGGAAGGATTCTGGGAAGACAGGACAGAGGGGGACACCAACAGGGAATACACCAACAAGTGCTGGATGACATACACACAACTGAGGAGGAGGCAAAGAAGCCAAGTGACCTTGATTCCTCAAAGGCAATGGGACTGGACAACATCTCCCCGTGGGTCCTTAGAGAGGGAGCAGAAATGCTGTGTGTGCCGCTAACCACAATCTCCAACACATCCCTTGCAACTGGGCAACTACCCGAAGGACGGCACTTATTGGGGATCTACAAACAAACCTACGGCATGGGAATGGGATCCCCAATAAGTGCCGTCCTAGCCAACTTATACATGGAGCACCTAGAGTCCGAACACTTCGCCAACATCATTCCTTCAAGCGTCACTTGGTTACGTTACGTGGACGATGTCCTCGCAATAACTCCAAAACGTTTTGATGTACGGTATCTTCAGGCAAGGCTCAACGCAGTTGAACCAGCGATTCAGTTTACACTAGAAAAAGAGTCCAATGACAAGCTACCTTTCCTCGACGTCCTCATTCACAAAGTAGACAACAACCTAAGATTTCAAGTTTATCGGAAGCCCACCAATAAAAATGATCTCACACACTTCTATTCCAGTCAAGATACCAAGACCAAAAGAGGCATCATCATCGGGTTTTTCCTAAGAGCATACCGAATTTGTAGTCCTGAGTTTCTTGACGAGGAATGCACTTACATTCACCAAACATTCACTGAGTTACAATTTCCTTCTTTTTTCATCAAAGACTGCAAGAAAAGAGCTCTTCAGATCATCAATTCTCCACGCATCAACACCGCTCCCAACAAAGTTATAATTCTTCCCAACAGCCAGGTTGCACTAAACGTCTCAAAAGTACTTTCACAAGCTAACACCAGAGTCGCCATCGCTTCTACCACTTCAATAAAGGATCTAACCAGGACAAAACCCAAGCACCACGAACCAGTCAATGCAGGAGTTTACACTATACCCTGTGGAGGCTGTGACAAGATCTACGTAGGTGAAACAGCAAGAAACCTCGACACCCGCCTCAATGAACACATTTACGCATGTAGGAACGACAACTTAAACAACGCCTGTGTACAACACCGAAATTCCACCAATCATCTCATGAAATTCAGAGACGCCCAATTAGTGATCAAAGAAACTAATTTCCGCACACGCAAGTGCCTTGAATCAGCACTGATCGCTGTTTCGAATACAATTAAACAAAACAACGGCAGCTTCACCATCTCCGAAGTCTTAGCAAGAATCCTCCTGAAAACAGTAAACCCTGCCATCACATAGTCTCTCCTGTTATACTACACAAGCACATTACAGAGAGTGAACACTGAAAAAAACTTGCCTCTTTCCAGTCTATATTTGTCCAACCTATTTTTATGTTACCCAAGTAATAGCTTTTATATCCTTTTACTCATGTACGAATTAATTGCTCTTCCTTATTGTATTATTTTTGTTACTACTACTACTACTACTACTACTACTACTACTACTACTACTACTACCACTACTACTACTACCACCACTAGTGAACATCGAAATGTTACCTCACTAGTATTGCACCTCACTCAGAGCCTTTATATACCCTCTGTGTCCATGTATTGTTTGTAATGGCTTGATAAAGCTCCTGGAGAGCGAAACGTTGCCACAATAAATGTCACATTAGTTGCACTTGTGTCCTTTTACTTTACATATTGTCGGTAATTCTACCAACTTTATTACAAGAAACTTCTTCATCGCTATCCCACATAAGAACATAGAACACTGCAAAAGGTCTACTCACAACTTGTCCAATACCCCGGCCAAGCTACCCAAGACTCTATAACCCCACCCGGTAGATCATCAGATGCAGCATTCACCTGACCTCAACATTCTGAACATGACTATAAATACTCCCGTACCTTCCACCCCAGACAATCCATTGACACACTCTCAGTTCACGAAGTTCACTACCTTATCACAAGATAGGCACATGGCTTCTGCCGAAAAGAAGAGGCCACGATGCTCCATGAACACGACGGAGGACTCAGATTTGGAAATGTGGGGCGAAATTCTAGCGAAGAAGTTGCGAGAGGAAGAGGAAGATCCTGCTCACATTGTAGCAGATCTGACAGTCCCAACCATGGAGCCAGCGACAATAGAAACAGGTGCGGAAATAAACACCACACCCCCCGAAAACCAAGAGGGATGGAACACTGTGGACAAGAAGAAGAAGCACCGTCCGTCCAAGGAACAGGCAAACCAGCTCAACCGACCTGGCAAATTCAAGGTGAAGTCTTACGGGGACCACAGAACCCACTATGGGGTTGTTTCATACCTGGAATCACGACACAACCTGAAGTTCAAGATATGGTTCAACTTGAGGGGAGAACCAATATTGACTCCTCTCAACAAGGAAATGTATACCACCTTGAAGAGAGTCATGGATACAGATCGCTCATTCACCCTGGAGGAACTATACTCTCGGCAGATCACCAAGGGTGTAGTGATGCGATACCCGCTGATGATGCCCATCGAGGCAGTAGCAGCTCACCCCAGTGTGGTGTCAGCTCAACGTCTCAAGGCAAAGACGGCAGGCAACGCACCAACCCGACAGGTTCTCATTCAGCATGTAGGACCACTGCCATCCCAGCTGGACCTCGGTTCTTGGGGCAGGTACGATGTCAGGACCTTCACAGCAGAACCAGTTCGCTGTTTCAAGTGTCAGCGTTATGGACACCTGGGTGCACTCTGTCCGAACGAAGTAATCTGCGGTGTCTGCAGCCAGCACCACCCTACCGAGGAATGCATCACCAAGCTGAAAAATGCATCGCCACCCACTCCACAATGCCCGAACTGCAGGCAGAAACACCATGCCTGGAATCCTCGATGCCCCGAGAGGCTCGCCAGAATTCAAGAAGTCTGGAAGACGCCAAAAACTCGGCAACAGGCTACGACGGATCATCAAACGATGGATGCAGAGAACCCTGCCATACCGCAGATCTCTCAGCAGCTAAACCAAGTCAATGCCCAGGAATTCCCAACCCTAGAAGCCTCAACCAGGCGTCAAGGTCAAGAACCTCCTGCACCCCTACCTCAACGAAGAAACAGAAACAAGAGGAACAGGAGGCGTCAACAGGGTGCATCGGGTCAATGCGATCAGCAGGCTGCACTAAACGAGCCCCCACCGGCCATAGCACGACAACGCAGGCACTCCTTACCCGGCACAGGCGCTTTGCAGACTCAACTGGCACCTCACCAGCAGATCCCGGCTACTCAACCTGGTATACAGCAACAGACCACGGTGCATACAATAAAGAAATCCAACTCTCAGCAGTCCCTACAGACCACAGCAGCCCATTTCCAAAGCAGGCCCTCACCAGGGAGGATCTCGTAGCACTCATCAAGGTGTTCACGGATCTTATTTGCAACACAATCAACTCCACGGAACAACAGAGCGCATTCCGGCAGATGGTCAGTACTCTCCTGAGAGTGTGCTTTCTGACCGAAGAGGAGACAGTGGATGCCATGAATTTGCAGGTTCTCAGAGCGGGCAGGACTCAGTCTCCAGCTCAGGAAACAACAGCGATGGAATAACCTCGGTACCAAATCACACCCTCAAGGTCCTACAATGGAACATTCAGGGCCTGAGGGGCAAACAGCACCTCTTGCTGGAGGCAGTAATTCGGGATCGGGTTGACATCGTCTTGCTACAAGAAACTCTGACTGTCCCGACTATGTGCCCAAGACTACCCGGTTTTGCTGGGTATTTTCGGCACATGGACCCGGGCATTCACTGCAGAGGCACAGCTGTATTTGTATCCAATACAATACCTCACGAGGTTATAGCCAACCCTGTGGACTGTGGGGAAGATGTCGATGTACAGGCCATCCTTGTGCACATACCTGGGGCACCCATTACCATCTATAACATCTACAAGAACCCAAGACACACCCTCGACATTGCAGAGCTCCTCGCACTAGCACGCACTGAGTGTATTATTGTGGGTGGAGATTTCAACGCACATCACCCTATTCTGCACTCTCACTCAGCAACCAATGCTGCTGGCAGACATATAGCAATGCTCATACACGATATTCCAGAGGTAAAGTTGCTAAACAATGGAGACCCCACACACCTGTTGGGTGGCTGCCTCGACCTTACCTTCGCGTCAAGACAACTCGCAGCAGGAGCCACATGGGAAACTCATCCTCACCTTGTCAGTGACCACTTTGCAGTGATCACCACCTTCAACATCAACAGGCCTCCCACAGTTGTGCTGCCTCCTAGATGGGACGTAAAGAGGGCCGACTGGAAGGTGTTCCAGGATTATCTTCATAACTGGTGGTCCACATACTCTCTATCTGAAGACTGTGATACGGCTGAACAGGAGCTAATCACTGTTCTCATCCAGGCAGCAGAGTGCGCAATTCCAAAGAAGTCCGCAGGACGCACTCACAAAAGAGACTGGTGGTTCTACAACGACGAGGTGCGGGAGCAGAACCACCGCATCAACTCTTTTAGGAAGCTATACAGGCGTAACCCTACGGCAGAGAACAGGAATACTCTTGAGAGCCATTGTGCAGCATGCCCGCAGAATCTCTCTCAGAGTAAAAACTGAGAAATGGCTGGAGTGGTGCTCAACATTCGGGCATCACACCACCTTATCTGAGATATGGGGCAAGCTCAACATAGCAACTGGCAAGAACAAGCCGAGGCCACCAGCACACCCGAACCCATCCCAGGAAGCAGAGAAACTAGTGGAGCTTTTCACTTCCAGGGGAGCCTCCACTCAGCTCCCACAGGACATCCGGAATATACAGACGGATCTTCTGCCACAGCGCCAGCTAACGATACAAGCTGCATGTGAATCGGAAGATGTGACCGATGTAGATCTCACGGACTTGGAACTCCGACGTGCCATTAAGAACACAGGTGACACTGCCCCGGGCATCGATGGTGTGACGTACTCCATGATTGCACGGGCTGAGCAGAGTGGATGGGAGGCCATACTAGACGTCATTAACAAGTCGTGGAGGGCCAGGACACTCCCAGCAGCTTGGAAGAAAGCTACAATCGTACCAATTCCAAAGCCCAAGGACCCAGGCAGTATGAGACCCATATCGCTGACCAGCTGCTTAGCCAAGACTGCTGAGAGGATGGTGTTAAACCGCCTCCTATGGAAACTTGGACCCTCTCATCATCACATATTTGGCTTCACCAAAGGAGTGGGAACAGCAGAGTGCATAACCACTCTACTAAGCCAGATTGCTGATAGCAACAAAAAACCTAGTATCGTCGTTTACCTCGACCTTGAGAAGGCATTTGAGCTAGCCAGCCCCACAGCAATTCTGGCAATACTAGCTCGGAAGGGAATCAAAGGACGCCTCCTGGCCTGGATAGAGTCCTACCTTAGGGGCAGGCAGGCCTGTGTCAGCTTTCAGGGACACTACTCTTCCTTTAAAACCCTGGAAAACGGTACGCCACAAGGAGGTGTGCTCAGTCCTACCCTGTTTAACATCCTTATGCAGGAACTTGTGAGCCTTCCCTTTCATAGTGGTACACAGCTCCTCAGCTATGCTGATGATCTTGCACTAGTAGTGAATGGGAAAGGCAATTTAGAACGACAGGCTCAGAGAGCTTTGGACCTAATTACGCAGTCTTGCAAGGAACTAGGCCTCAAGATCTCGGCCGAGAAATCTCTTGCAATGATGTTCAAGGGACCAGATCCTATGAATAGATTACGTATTCAGGATATAGAACTTGAGTGGACAGGCTCCTACCTGTACTTGGGAATCTACATTGATAAAAAGCTGACCTTTCAGAAACAGGCCGAGTATGTCAGGTCACGTGCTCTACTCAGACTCAACGCCATGAGAGCCACGACGAGGCACCGTGCAGGGGCAAGCAAAGATGTACTTCGCTTGTACTATATACAAGCTATTCGCTCGCTCATTGACTATGGTGCACCGGCTTTAGCTCATCTCTTCCCGCAGAGCAGGCAAAGGGTGGAGGTCGTACAAAACCAGGCGATAAGAACTATGCTTGGTGCCCCCATCTGGACCAACACAGTATGTCTCAGATCTGAGGCCTGGCTTCCTTCCTTGGCTGACAGAGTAAGATACATAAACGCCTGCAAAGTGGCCACGATTCTGCACCGGCAGCAAGGTACCCCACTAAGGAGACGGATATTAACAACCATGTCACAAGATCCCACACTCTTCACGGACTACTCCTGGATTCGTTCGTTTTGTGCTGCTGGGCGGAAACTGCTGCCTGTACAGCTGCTCTGTGAGAAGAGTTGTGACCTTCCTGTTGCTGGGTACCATCCACCACCTCCCTGGCGCCCAGATCCAGCCGATGTTTTCATCATGCAGCTACCCATCTCTAAGCGTCTCTGCAGTCAAGACACCCTCAGCAATCATGCTGAGACAAGCATGGCACTGGCAGAGGGAGGCACATGTGCAGTGTATTTCACAGATGGTTCTGTCGACCCTGACAGGAAGAGAGCAGCAGCTGGACTGTACCACAATGGTCACACACAATGCTGGCGACTCCCTGACCACTGCACGATCCTTCAAGCTGAGCTGGTGGCGATTCAGCAGGCATTGTCACATGCCCTAGGACATCGACTCCGACCTGTCATACATGTTGATTCCACCTCTGCAATCAATGCCCTCTCCCATCCTCAACCACAGGATAATGTTCACCTCATCACATCGATCCTGAGCATAATGACAGCCTTAGAAGTTCAGGGTAATAGATCGACATTGAACTGGATCCCCAGCAATGCTGGCATCCGGGGAAATGAGGCGGCAGATGATGCAGCCAAGGCAGCAACAGACTATTCACATGTTGGGATTACTGTCCCAATCAGCCTACGACAGACCAAACTGGTGGCTGCCAGAGCCACGAAACTTATGGGGGAGGTCTTAGGTGATACCCCATCTCAACAGTGGTACCGAGCAGCGACTCGGGGAGAATCCCCTCCATATGATAGAAGCTGGTCCAGAGCGCAGTGTGCCGCCATCCATCGGCTTCGTTTGGGCTTTCCCACAGCCAAGATGATGGTAGACAA